>NC_083772.1:47223457-47290957 GCF_963514075.1 Conger conger | reverse complement strand
TGATCTGTTTAGATGAGACTGTTCTTAGTTTAGATGAGAGACTGGTCTCTGTTTAGATGAGACTGATCTCAGATTGAGATGGGCAGAGCTCTACACTGAGTTGGGCAGAGCTCTACACTGAGTTGGGCAGAGCTCTACACTGAGTTGGGCAGAGCTCTACACTGATAGGGCAGAGCTCTACACTGATAGGGCAGGGCTCTACACTGAGTTGGGCAGAGCTCTACACTGATAGGGCAGAGCTCTACACTGAGTTGGGCAGAGCTCTTCACTGAGTTGGGCAGAGCTCTACACTGAGTTGGGCAGAGCTCTACACTGAGTTGGGCAGAGCTCTACACTGATAGGGCAGAGCTCTACACTGAGTTGGGCAGAGCTCTACACTGAGTTGGGCAGAGCCCTACACTGAGTTGGGCAGAGCTCTACACTGATAGGGCAGAGCTCTACACTGAGTTGGGCAGAGCTCTACACTGATAGGGCAGAGCGCTACACTGAGTTGGGCAGAGCTCTACACTGATAGGGCAGAGCTCTACACTGATAAGGCAGAGCTCTACACTGAGTTGGGCAGAGCTCTACACTGAGAGACTGATCTCTGTTTAGATGAGACTGATCTCAGATTATATGAGAGACTGATCTGTTTAGATGAGACTGTTCTTAGTTTAGATGAGAGACTGGTCTCTGTTTAGATGAGACTGATCTCAGATTGAGATGGGCAGAGCTCTACACTGAGTTGGGCAGAGCTCTACACTGAGTTGGGCAGAGCTCTACACTGAGTTGGGCAGAGCTCTACACTGATAGGGCAGAGCTCTACACTGATAGGGCAGGGCTCTACACTGAGTTTGGCAGAGCTCTACACTGATAGGGCAGAGCTCTACACTGAGTTGGGCAGAGCTCTTCACTGAGTTGGGCAGAGCTCTACACTGAGTTGGGCAGAGCTCTACACTGAGTTGGGCAGAGCTCTACACTGATAGGGCAGAGCTCTACACTGAGTTGGGCAGAGCTCTACACTGATAGGGCAGAGCTCTACACTGAGTTGGGCAGAGCTCTACACTGAGTTGGGCAGAGCCCTACACTGAGTTGGGCAGAGCTCTACACTGATAGGGCAGAGCTCTACACTGAGTTGGGCAGAGCTCTACACTGATAGGGCAGAGCGCTACACTGAGTTGGGCAGAGCTCTACACTGATAGGGCAGAGCTCTACACTGATAAGGCAGAGCTCTACACTGAGTTGGGCAGAGCTCTACACTGAGTTGGGCAGAGCTCTACACTGATAGGGCAGAGCTCCAAACTGATAGGGCAGGGCTCTACACTGAGTTGGGCAGAGCTCTACACTGAGTTGGGCAGAGCTCTTCACTGAGTTGGGCAGAGCTCTACACTGAGATGGGCAGAGCTCTACACTGATAGGGCAGAGCTCTACACTGAGTTGGGCAGAGCTCTACACTGATAGGGCAGAGCTCTACACTGAGTTGGGCAGAGCTCTACACTGATAGGGCAGAGCTCTACACTGAGTTGGGCAGAGCTCTACACTGATAGGGCAGAGCTCTACACTGATAGGGCAGAGCTCTACACTGAGTTGGGCAGAGCTCTACACTGATAGGGCAGAGCTCTACACTGAGTTGGGCAGAGCTCTACACTGATAGAGCAGAGCTCTACACTGATAGGGCAGAGCTCTACACTGAGTTGGGCAGAGCTCTACACTGAGTTGGGCAGAGCTCTACACTGATAGGGCAGAGCTCTACACTGAGTTGGGCAGAGCTCTACACTGATAGGGCAGAGCTCTACACTGAGTTGGGCAGAGCTCTACACTGATAGGGCAGAGCCCTACACTGAGTTGGGCAGAGCTCTACACTGATAGGGCAGAGCTCTACACTGAGTTGGGCAGAGCTCTACACTGTTAGGGCAGAGCTCTACACTGAGTTGGGCAGAGCTCTACACTGAGTTGGGCAGAGCTCCGTATTCAGCGCAGTCAGCAGGGCGGAGCTCGGTCTCAGCGATGCAGTGCCTGCCGTGGTGCAGGCGGCCAGACGAAGCTCATCTGCGGGCGGTATTTATAGAGCGACCGCTCTGAGGGAACTCTCCGGCGTTCTGCGGCGGTATTTATAGAGCTACCGCTCTGAGGGAACTCTCCGGCGTTCTGCGGCGGTATTTATAGAGCTACCGCTCTGAGGGAACTCTCCGGCGTTCTGCGGCGGTATTTATAGAGCTACCGCTCTGAGGGAACTCTCCGGCGTTCTGCGGCGGTATTTATAGAGCTACCGCTCTGAGGGAACTCTCCGGCGTTCTGCGGCGGTAAGGGGACCCCGGCCTGGCGGTGAGGGAACGGCTCGCCTCTGAAACTCAACGCGCCGTCGGCCACTGGCCCGCCCGCCATGTTTGCCCTCATTAGCTCCATTGTTTTGGGGGAAACAAAGGGGATCGTTTTACCGCTTTACCGCTGCTGCTGGGCTATTCTGAGCCCACGGTGGCGCTTGGCGGAGGGGAATCTGAGACCGGCCCGGGGGAGAGGCCCGGCTGGTGGAAGGGGGGGTTTGTTGGTGGGGGGGTCCAACATGCTGGTTGAAGCAGTTGGGGGGGGGGGGTGGTTTGGGGGCATCTGCATTGGGGAGAAGGGGTTTGGTTGAAACAGTGGGGGGAGGAAGAGATGGGGGATGGTGCTTTATTGTAAGAGACACCTCGTTTCAGAGGAGGAGTTGTCAAAATAAGGAGGTCACGCAGCTTGAGGAAGCTTAGCTACATGAGTGCACACAGAGGCATGCCCTCACACAGGAGGTGCACACAGAGGCATGCCCTCACGCAGGAGGTGCACACAGAGGCATGCCCTCACACAGGAGGTGCACACAGAGGCATGCCCTCACACAGGAGGTGCACACAGAGGTGAGGTGACTGGTCCCATTGGTGGAGAAGGCTCAGGGCAGTGGAGGGGCAGTGAGTGTCAGCAGAAGGCCAGTGACACCTTCGTCCCCCTGCAAGCCGCAGCCAATCAAAGGGCTCCCTTTCAGTTGCGCTTCCCACAGTTTACAACCCTGGCACTGGCTGAGGTAACCTAACCATCCACAATAAAATCCCTGGAACATCTGGAGCGCCACTGTACAATCCACCTCTCCAAAACATCTGGAGATACTGCAAAACCCACATCCCTCCAGAACATCTGGAGTTACTGCACAATCCACACCTCCAAAACATCTGGATGGAGCTCAAACCTGGAGTGTCTGTGAGCTTTTTCTGACGGGTTGCCGTATTTTTCATTAATAACCATTACAACCTATTTAGCACAAAAATGAAAGAACTCATGCAACACATGGTGTTTTAAGAAAAATTAATTGATCAAAATAGACAGCAGTGGGAAATTTTCGGAATAATGTGAACTGTAGGAACAGCAACAAGTACTTGAAGTTTCTGAAAAATCAGCGGAAAGTTGCTATGAAGTATAATTAGGACTGGTTGATGTCTTCTCTTCCCTCCATCATGGAAGGAAAGAGTATTGTTGTTCGAAATCGAGCATGCTCAAATTGCATGACTAAAATAATAAGGCAAGATTATCATGGGCCCATTCTTTTGTGAAAGTTTGTTTTGGTACATATCGTACATCCTGAGGTTTGTGTCTCTGGTTGACAGTGACGTTAGCGTAACATTTTTAACAGGGCTGTCAAACGTCTGATTGCCTCAACTGACAAGGACGGGACTCTTGAACCCAGCACATTACAAAATTCTAATACATTGTCAAATTTTGTTTCTCACAGTACTGGAAATATGGTTAAAATAAAATAAAATGCTTAGGCCTCACATTATTACATTGTAGCTATGTTGAGGTTGACAGTTACCATTCAAAACTGCCAAAAAATCTGGGAAACCATTAAAACTGGGGAAAGTCACTTTTGACACTTGTGACTTCGGTGACAAACACCCAGCCATCGTCTGGTCTGGTAGCAACAATCAGGGCAAAATGTGATGGTAAAACAGTCATTCTCCTGTGTTCCAAGTGCACATTTTTTTGGAAATGGTCTTTAATTATTGGAATTATTCCTTTGTATTATACGACTTTCTAAAAGTCCTGCTGCCTGCTTTCTGAGATGCAGCCTGAACAAGTTCGTTGGAATATCACTTACAGCCAAGAAGGCAAACCCTAAATGTTTGATTGAGGTTGTTTGTATTGAATTTCACAGTATAATTTAGTCATAGACATTGTGCAGCTGTGGCACACAAAAGGATGATGACAAGTCAAGACACCTGTCTCCCAACAGAATTAGGTCATTGCTTTTTTAACACGTGAAATATCAAAACTGACTCTAGGCTCCACTCTAGTTCCCTGTCATGACTTATGCATCTGTACAGCACTGGGGTAATTAGTCAGTAATCTGTCGTTCTGTATGTAGAAATTAACTCCTGGAGACATTCCCTGAAAGATTAATCGCAGGATTTCAGGTGCTGAAGTGTGGAATACTTTTATTATAATTCCTGTAAGGGGTGTCACTGTTGTGAAAGAGAATTGAAGTGTGTGTAATCAGTTTGAGTATTGTCATCTTTTAAGCTTGTATGTTTTTTCCCTTAATAACAAGCCCCTGACTCACTCCCACTGAAAGTAAAACAATATATTCTGAAGTATTTGTACTTGATATTTTTAACTTTGTGATATTAAACCCCAAGGACCACATATGTATAGAGCTCAGTCTTGCTGCATTTCCATTATAAAGTGGCAGTGAATTTGCCCTGCAGCACTGAAGTGATCACTTTTGCCTGCGAGGCAGTCTCACAGTCACATACCCTGGCGAACCATGTAAGCTCTCACGGAAACTGCTTGTGATCATACGGTTTGTTAAACACAGCTGTTTTATTGAAAGCTAAGGAAAGACAGGTTGGTGTGAAACAGCGTGCTATAATGATAAATCTCTCATATTGCAGTCTCTTCATTGCAGCACCCTTCCCCCTCTTGCTATGATAACACCCCTCCACATCTGGAGAGATGAAGTTGGGTCCCTAAATGAAAAAAAGCACCTTGCCGTTAGACCCATGAGCAAGGGCCTTAACCCAAAAACTGCTCTAGGGGCTTTAACCCCCCCCCCCCCCCCCCCCCCTCGCCTTATTTGCAACTGTTCTCTATGGCATTTCACCAAGGGCATCCTTGCAAAATAGAACACATTCTCAATGGATCTCCCCTGGTTGAATAAAGGATAGAAAAAATCCATTGATTAGTTTACACTACTTCTGGTTTGTCACAGTCTTGTCTGTAGCACTGGGTTTTTCTGGATGTCAATGGAGTACACATTGATGTGCCTTCACTGTTCCTCTGACATTGCCCTGCTGTCTGTTTGTCGTCAAACATGCAAGCAGTCAAGTGTGAAGGAGACGCAACTGAGAAGAAACTGAAGAAGAGTGTTTCATTTCAAAGCCATGGTTTGCATGCTACTTATTATAATCATACCCTGATTTTGGAGGTCACAGACCTGCTTCATCTATTTAAACATGGGTTTATTTTCAATGTACGGCTGGATTTCTTTAAGCATCACATGCAAATTCGAAGACATCTGGGCCACTCTGAAACATACACGTTTGGCAAAGGTGTCATACGACCAGCTGTAGTGCAGGCAGGGTAATCACATTTTATCTTCAGTTTCTGGTGTATTTTAGTGACACGAGATTGGAGGAGACACCTGGGTTTCAGAAATACGGCTGGAGTTGAACCTCCCTCACACATGGTCTGCACCACTTCAGTGATCACATGACTAGACTTTTTTTTTTTCACAATCCTCAGCTGAGTACAGTGAACCCCCCCCCGCTCCGCCTTCTGCTGGAGGCACCTAACTGCGTCCTCATAGGTGCCTTTCAGCCCCTGTGTGACATCATCATTATGTGACATATACGATTAGTGACATTGCTAACAAAAAAAGGCACACCATAGAGAATGTGTTGAGATACAATACACACAAATTCAATTAGTTTTTCATTATCGAGCAATTGAGTAGACCATCCTCAAAGAACACCTTCTTTAGAGACCTTTAAACTCCTGCGCTTAGGTAGTAATCCTTTTCTGTTTTTGTACACAAAAATTTCACAATTTGAGTAAAACTGGGGAAGGCTATGCTGAGGTAGGTCTGTCTGTGGGAGATAATAAGGTAAAAACAGAACTACCAGAAGCTTTGTCAAATAAGAAGGAAAAGCTTTGAAGGTTCATCCTCTGGAGCAGGGATGTGTGCTGATGGCTGGTGGGCGGGGCCTAACGCACCCTCCCAGCAGTCAGCAGTGACAGGTTGTCTGGGCCTGACAGAGACGCTGAGCATGTCCGACAGCACTCTCTCATTGGCTGGGAGGCTGGCTGCCCATGGAGCCTGAGGCGCGGGCAAAGGCAGGCCACACCAGATTAAATTAACTGCCACACTTTACCATCCTCACAACCAGATTAAATTAACTGCCACACTTTACCATCCTCACAACCACATTAAATTAACCGCCACACTTTACCATCCTCACAACCAGATTAAATTAACCGCCACACTTTACCATCCTCACAACCAGATTAAATTAACCGCCACACGTTACCATCCTCACAACCAGATTAAATTACCCGCCACACTTTACCATCCTCACAACAAGATTAAATTAACCGCCACACTTTACCATCCTCACAACCAGATTTACCACAGTTCACCATCCTCACAACCAGATTTACCACACTGTACCATCCTCACAACCAGATTTACCACAGTTCACCATCCTCACAACCAGATTTACCACACTGTACCATCCTCACAACCAGATTTACCACACTTTACAATCCTCACAACCAGATTTACCACACTTTACAATCCTCACAACCGAATTTTACCACACTTTACAATCCTCACAACCAGATTTACCACACTTTACAATCCTCACAACCATATTTACCACACTTTACAATCCTCACAACCAGATTTACCACACTTTACAATCCTCACAACCAAATTTACCACACTTTACAATCCTCACAACCAGATTTACCACACTTTACAATCCTCACAACCAGATTTACCACACTTTACAATCCTCACAACCAGATTTACCACACTGTACCATCCTCACTACCAGATTTACCACACTTTACAATCCTCACAACCTGATGTACCACACTTTACCATCCTCACAATCAGATTTACCACATTTTATAATCCTCACAACCAGATTTACCACACTTTACAATCCTCACAACCAAATTTTACCACACTTTACAATCCTCACAACCAGATTTACCACACTTTACAATCCTCACAACCGAATTTTACCACACTTTACAATCCTCACAACCAGATTTACCACACTTTACAATCCTCACAACCATATTTACCACACTTTACAATCCACAGAACCAGATTTACCACACTTTACAATCCTCACAACCAGATTTACCACACTGTACCATCCTCACTACCAGATCTACCACACTTTACAATCCTCACAACCTGATGTACCACACTTTACCATCCTCACAATCAGATTTACCACATTTTATAATCCTCACAACCAGATTTACCACACTTTACAATCCTCACAACCAAATTTTACCACACTTTACAATCCTCACAACCAGATTTACCACACTTTACAATCCTCACAACCCAATTTTACCACACTTTACAATCCTCACAACCAGATTTACCACACTTTACAGTCCTTGCTACCAGAAGTAGGGTGTGGACATGTGGCAACCTACACTACTGCTGTTATTGTATAATCACCAATCATTGGTGATTTATAATTGTAAACCAAGTGATACTTGTACAGAATAGTTTCACCAGTGTCCAAGAGGATTAGATGCTATAAATAGGCTAATACAACATAGATCGAATTTGTACTTGGCAAATATTCCAAGGCAATAATAATAATAATAATAATAATAATAATAATAATAACAATAAGAAGAAGAAGAAGAAGAAGAAGAAGAAGAAGAAGAAGAATGTTTTTGATATGACAGGAATTAACACATTAGAACACAGATATAGTATCTAAGTATCTAAGATAATACATATTCACCATGTGGACTTTTTGACTGCATTGCTTCCATTCTTTGCCACCACATCAGTGATGTTAAGATAATTCAGTCACATTAAATTAACATGGTGTGGGTGCATTGCATACTCCTATTGCTTTGCAACCCTGAATTAACAATGAAAATGAAGCATGCGCTCCTTAGCTTCCTGACTCTTAGCATACTTACATTCATTTTCAATACCCTGCAGGAACAATGTGGCTGTTTGAGTTATTGGCACCCCTGAAAAAAGATACAAGAAAAATGGCTGCACAGAATAAACAGAATTATGTTCAAATGTATGGAAAAAAATGTATTTGTATTGAAATACATTTACTCTCATGGTTCAATGTTCTTCTTCAGTAATCACATTTTTTCTGCAAACCATAGGTGTCAAAATGATTGGTCCCCCTAACAATCGTTGTAAATAAAGTCAAACAAAGTTAAATTGGCAGTAACATTTTACTTACTATATTGTGTTTCACAAGTGTAAAAATTAGGTAACAAGCATGCATCAGCATGGGAAAGGATAAAGAACTGTCAATTCACAGACAAAGATGGTAATTGACAATCACCCATTTGTAATGGGTACAAAAAAATTCAGAAACGGTTAAACATACCACTTAGCGGTGTAAGGGCAATAATAAAAATGTAAAGAACATATGGAATAGCTGCAAGCTGACCAGGATTAGGACAGAAATGCGTTTCCCACAGACAGGGAGGAGGATGGTGAGGGAGGCCATCGTAACCCAAGGATTGCAGTTTAAGAATTGCACATATTGGGGGTGTCAATTCTCAAAAAGAACCATAAAATGGCACCTCCATACCAACAAACTCTTTGCAAGGATGGCACGAAGACAGCCCTTACTGAGCACAATAAACAAACCAAGCATCTGAGTTTGCCAAAAATCATTGGAATTATGACTGAAAGATTCATCTGTGATCAGATGAGACCAAAATCGAACTTTTAACCAGTGGCACTATTTAAGATCAGTGGCATATGAATTTAGCAAAGTACCAGAAAATGTACGCTGAAAGTCTGGTTGTCTCTGCTAGAAAGCTGAGACTTGGTCATTGGTGAATTGTTCTGCAATGGCTATGTCAGTCTCCATGCTTAAATCCCATCATAAACCTGTGGACTGAACAGAAGAGGAGGATCCATAAGTGCAAACCCAAGGTTGGTTTGAGTAAGAACTGAGTTTCAGAAACTGCTTGGATTTTCATGCAGAACATTTTCTATAATTTACAGTGAATGGTGTGAAAAACAAAAGTGAGCGGTACTTTTGTGGGTGAAAATGTATTGTTAATGAGAGATGTCAGAGGCAAATATCCAGACTGGTTTAAGCTGACAGGAAGGCGAGAGTAACTTAAATAACCATACATTACAGCAGTGCATCTCTGAACACACAATGCATTGAACTTTGACATGGAGGGGCTACTGCTGCAGAAGACTTAGTACATCTAAAATAAGTCTAATAAACACCAAACAAATGCCTAATATGTACAATATATAGTTAACAGTATGCACATGTGGACAAAGGTCCATTCAGTGGCCTTGCCGTGGTCCTTACAGTCGTAGAGGTTGTTGCCCTAATTTTCCAAGGTCAATCAATTGATCCCAGTTGAGCTTTATGACACAAGTCCTAGGGCTTATTAAAGACACACGCATGCACACACACACACACACACACACACACACACACACACACAAAGTAAAGATGATTTTTGTGCCAGTGTGCATGCACTTTATCTGTAGTTACATGAATATGGTGTGCATTGGTTATCACTATATATAGCATGACCGTATTTTGTAGTAAAAAAAATTTGTGTACTTGTCTTATTGGTTACACACTCTACTCTTGGTAACATTTCTGTGTGTAGCCTGCACATATTTTTTTTGTTGGCTATTTGTGTAATTAGCGTTATTGTGTCGTTCAGACTGATGGAGTTGATGCGCCTTTCTGTGGCTTCCACACCTCGCGTCCGGGAGGACTCTCCGGAGCTGGGGCGCCTCTGCACCTTTAAGGCAATGAAGAATTTAAGCGGCTGCAGGAGGCGAGCACAGGGTTATTCCGTAATGCTCTGAGCCGGGGAGGGTGCGCAGGGACCAATGTGATTAGAGCAGCGACGGGAAGATGCGCTTGCTCGCTGCGTGCTGGCTGTGGAGAGGTGGCGAAGAGCCTCTGGCTTTGGAGTCGAATAATTATTCCTGCGGTTTCGCATCATCTGGGCTGGGCTCACACTCCTATTGAATTGTTCCTGAATACATTTTTTTCTCTTTTATTTTGCGTTGCTTATTTCATTAACATATTTATTTATTTAATTGTTTTGTTTAGTTTAAATTCGTTTGTTTGATATTTGACTTCGATTAAATATTATTGCGGTTTATACATACACATTTTCATTTTTCACATATTCCCACCTGTAGGCCTATATGTTTTTTTCGTTGTTTGTTGTTTTATGTGTGCGGACGTTTTTTCTTTCTTTTTCTTTTCTTTTTTTCGTTTTTTGTTGGCGCACCGGTACCGGTCTGACTCAGCATCGCACCTGGGCTGCCGCGCGTGCCAGCGACCCGCTCCTGCGCCTCTGAAACGCAGGCATCGCTGCAGCCAGCGGCGGAGCAGCTCCGGTAACGGCACGGGAGCAGGATCAGAGCTTTAACGAAGACAATCACGGGAGCACACACGACCTCCGAGCGCAGAGAGGGATCAGAGAGAGAGCGAGAGAGAGAGAGGAGGGACTGAGAGACAGCGCGGACGTTTGGCAGCGGAAAACTGGAACGCTTTTCTCCTGGCTTACAAACGCGCTAGCCTTGCAACTGGCAAACTGAAGAACATTAAAAAGCATAAAGGAGAAAGTGCGGAGAAAGAAGAAAAAGACATAGGTCGGGGATTGAACGGAGCGGGGCATGTGGATATTGGCTATCTTCTTTTTCCAGAGCATCTTGAATGGTGAGTTCTTTTTTCTTCTTTTCTTTTTTTTGCCATTTATTCATTTGAAAGTTAAAATGATACTTGACTGTTAAGTTAAAATGTAATCGTGTTTACAGTTATTGATGAAGGCGAGAGGGGGTAGCTCTAGGTTGCACATTGTAACCTTTTTTTCTGTTGCTGCTGTATGTCATATTCTTGGGGGGGGTGGAATTGCGCTGTAATCGTTTCAACTGTCGTACCCCGTCTCATATTAGGCCCTATGTGCGTTTAACTGCGTGTTCTCTGTATCATATATAGCAGTTTGTGTTACATTTAATCTGCATTATGAAATTAATCAATTATATCTACATGAACAATTTTTTTATTGCAAGATAGGTGAATGGGCTGTATTTTGTGGCCTGATAAAGTATTTATACATGTGACCTTTCGGCGTACTGCCTAATTATTATCATTATTTTGCCAACTCGGTTTAATAACAATAAACTTTAGATTGTTCATTGTAATCCTCTCGCCTAGCCTCTCGTTTCTCATTTGAATGATACCAGATTTTACCCAAATTATACAATTTGATAGTGAGGACCGAGTGAGGATAGAGAGGACTCACGCACATACGCACACCTTTCCTAATCTGTGTCCTCACGAGAAACAGCCGTGGACATATGAATGTGGAAATTTGTGCTTGCTTTTATGCAAACTGAATTAAAACCACCCAATAGCACTGCAACCTTATAGCAGCGCTCCTCATTGCAGACCAATGGAACGTATTCATTAAAAAAATGTCACATTTATTTGATGCGTGCCATTCAACAGATCTCATTTAAACGTGGTCAATTTGATTTTTATAGCTTCATTTTGATATATAAATATATATACCTGTGCATAATTAAATAAAAGCAATGGCACAATTGAAAAAAAAAAACGAGAAAAAAACCCCACTAATAATTTAGCAATAATATGAAATTATTTTTAAAAGTCCACAAGGTTTCAAGGAAAGTATTCCAAATAACAATTCTAATTTAAAAAGACAGCTATGGACAAAATGGTGTTGGAGGTGTGCTGTGCATGGTGCAGATATGTGCGCACAACCTCACACTGGGCCAGGAAAACCTATTAAGAATATAAAAAGGACATGGGCTGTCTTTTCTCTTTAAAACCCCTTTCTCATGGCCAGTATCATTAAAACCCTGAAAGACAAGGGGTAAAAAGAACAGAGCCGGTGGCCAACACAGCCCTTATCACTGTCAAACACACGCTCACTGCAAAACAGATTGTTCTGGATTTCGTTTGACGGAATATAAAGGAGATCAACCTCTAATTCCTAAAAAAATTTACTCACACAATAAACCAATAATTTATTTGAAAAAGGAGTGATATTTTTGTGTTTATGGTGGTAAAAATGTTGGTGTGAGGGTGGTAGAAAGGGGGGGTGGAGCGCGGGGTGAAAATGGGCAGGGTGTGTGCGCAAGGCGAGAGGAGGAGAGAGGAGGAGAGGGAGTGGAGAAAGAGGGAAGAAAAACAGGGCCATTCGGAACATCGTCCTGCGAGGGGGGTGATGGATTAAACGCGGGACACTAACTGGAACAGCAATGCGCTGGAGACCTGGTTTTGTGTATTCATTGGAAAAAAATGGGGGGGTGGGGGGGGCACCCAAATGATAAAAACGAATATAAATAAAATGAAATCAATAACACAAAAAGAAGACTGCGCAGGCTACAGATTTTGTTATCGTGCTGAGGGGCAATTATGATTAATCAGCAAAGACGTTGCCCCCCAAAAAAACCATGCCCGTGTTCTCCCCTCGAGTTTGCCTCCCCCCTCCCCCTCCTTAAATATCTTACGAAAACATGGAGCAGTGTCCCCTTTCCCATCGCTAGAGTAAATCCGCAGCTTTCCTGCATCACACGACGAAACAAAACACTTCTCTTCTGGGTGAAATGAGCGCTGAGGTGGAGGCTCCTCTCCTGTCCCAGAATCTCATGAGATATCTGATGAGAGGTCTGATGAGAGGTCTGATGAGAGGTCTGCATGTGTCCCTCTCTCTCTGTGCTGAGATGAGATGTCTGTCCGTCCCGTGTCCGTTGTGAAAGGGGGCTTGCTGCCTCAGAAACGACCCTGTTATCAGACAGGGCGACAGGCGCGTACACCACTGACACCATTTCCTTCGGAAGGTTAAATCACTAAGATGGCTGTGCTGTCATTGTTTGGCTATGCGTGTATCGCGTGCTGAAAAATTTCTTTTTGTCAGATTTTTTTTGCTTTTATTGGTTTTATTTCGTTTATTTCCATCCTTATTGTCTTTTGTCCTTGTCGAGAAGGCTTCGTCGGTACGTCGATTCGGTTCATTTTTGACGCGTTATCGTCGACCGCACTGCCAATGTCAGTCAGTTTACACAACCCTCCCAACGCCCCCCCCCCCCCCCCCTCCGCAACCCCACCCCCCATTTTCCCTCCTCCAGCTGAAAGACTGGATTCCAGAAGATTCTGGCTTTTAGAGTTGGGTTCAGCACATGCTCCTTGGTCTGTCTCTATGGAAACGTAGGCAGGAGAGTCAGCGCAGAGCGGGTCCAGCCAGGCCGTGTAGAACACAGGTGACCCGGAAGCGCTTCAGGGGTCACCACAAACTTCCATCTTGTCTTCTGCGTGCAGACATTAGGCTTCTGCCCGGAGACGCCGTGCTTTTTAAGATTGATTAGAGTAGATTCCATTCATTCGTTTGAGGTCACTTTATGGTTGACAGCCTGAAAGTGCGATGGTTCTTTTCTATCGCTGGTTTTCACTGCCTTAATTATTCTCTTTTTTTTTCCCTCAGTTCATATTTTTTGGTCATCAAAATTAAATGAAAAATAACCCATGAAATTGATTTGATTTCCTCACTTTTTATTTAAAATTTTTGATGAGATATCTGATTCTTTAAAACTATGGATTATGGATTTCACAATTTCCAATTATGACAAATGTAACTAAATAAAAATAAAAATAAAAGAATCAACCAACCAAATTAATTATGCTATATAATGGATAAAAAAATAACCATTTGAATTTTTAATTCAATTCCAGAAAAGATTTCTTGATATATACATTGAACACTGCACATATTTAATATTTCTAGAGACATCATTTTGGAAATATATTATATATACATATATACATATACATATATATAGAAACTGAATGTTAGCATATTTTTATGTTATTAAGTTATTATGCCATGTTGAATTCATTCTCTCCAGCGGTATAATATTTAGTCTCAAGGCCTATTCAGTTAGAGAAATTAGCCATTTTAAAAGCATTATTATGCATTTTACAAAGATATAAACATAGCATCAGTGATTATTTCCCCTGAACCAATTAGTATTACCAGCCATAAAGTGATATAGCATTAGAAATATATAGCATATAAATGATGATTATTGTTATAATTATTATAATTATGAAATGTATTCTTATTCGTATTATTGTTATTATTATTATTTTGTGTTTATTTAAGAAAATAGATTTACTGAACTTCTGAGAAAACCTATAAAAAAATTTTTAAACATACTGGGATAAATGTGATTTGTGTAGTTTCATATTTAGGCTGTATGTTGTGGTAATGTGTGTGTGTGTAAATGTGATTTGTGTAGTTTCATAATTAAGCTGTATGTTGTGGTAACGTGTGTATGTGTAAATGTGATTTGTGTAGTTTCATAATTAAGCTGTATGTTGTGGTAACGTGTGTTTGTGTAAATGTGATTTGTGTAGTTTCATAATTAAGCTGTATGTTGTGGTAACGTGTGTATGTGTAAATGTGATTTGTGTAGTTTCATATTTAAGCTGTATGTTGTGGTAACGTGTGTTTGTGTAAATGTGGAGGTTCAGCTGGCTCCTCGTTTTGTTTTTGTCTAATTTTACATGCAGTGCATTTTTTCCTCCCTTTACAATTTAATTTAATTAATCCTCAGGGTCTCCATCTGTGTAGATATTTAGGTTATTTTGGGGAGCATCACGTCCCCTTACATTAATTTCTGTAATTCCTTGCCTCGTCTACTCCTGATGGTAATTTCAGCACGGCAATTGCGAGACCTCAGCAGAAAGCTATGTATTAGCTTTATTGTGCTGTGTGCGATTTTAGTGTGAAACGGCGGAGAAGTGATTTGGACAGCCCCTCTGTTTTGGAGTGCTCTCGTTCGCCTGCGATTAAAATACAAATGTAATCACAGCTGTAGATACATCACAGGCCGGATAGACTGAGAAACAGATTTAATGTTGTTTTTCACTGAGAACTGCCTGGGGGCAGATCTGATTCAAGCTCAATTGGACACTAATAAGCACGGCAAATATATTGCAAGGCTACTTACTCCACAGCTAATAGCACCACACTGCTGAGGGGAGGGGGATGGCGTGGGGTAAGAACACGCCCAGAAGAAGGAGGACCAGGCTGACAGTGACTTGAGCTCACTAATATATTGCACTTTCACAGAGGCCTTTACTGTGGTGTGTGTATCTGTACATTCACGTCAAAGCCAGCTTTAAGTTTTAGAGCCGGTTTTGTGACGCCTCGTACCGAGCGCCATCTTGTTGGAGCAGGAGCGGGTCATGTTCGACACGGGTACACCACGCGGGTACGCCACGCGGGTACACCACACATGGCGTCTGAATACCTGTCAGTCCCGCTCAGCGTGTCTCTTTAGCGGGGATACGGCTGAGGGCGGATGATTTCATTTGAGCAGGTTCCCTCTGAGATGAGGGAAAGCGCTGTGTGTTTTTTTGCACAAGCTCATCTACGGGGAGAGGATTAACTGGACTGATTATGTTTTCCGTCTGTCGGAATAGAGAGGTGCTCCTTAACAACTTATGCCCTCGACTCTGGCCCTATCTGTTTAAAAGATTATTGCGCCTCGTTTGGTTGCCGTGGCGTCGCTGGGGTTACACTGGGGGGGTGGGGGGGCTGACAACCACGGCGTTGTGTCGTTGGTTGGTAGGCCACGCCTTTGCACCTATGAGAGCAGGGCTGGTTGTGATTGGCTGAGAGTGCCATGCGCAGTCTTCAGAGGGGCTGTGCTTTTGGAGAGCCTAAACGTTCCTCTTTCTGCGCTTCAGCTGGGATGCGCCATATTTCACAGGGACGCTGCCGTTCAAAGCTTGTTGTGCTTTCATGAGACTTCTCCATCAAGATACTGTTGTTTTGCCGTGTGTGTGTGTGTGTGTGTGTGTGTGTGTGTGTGTGTGTGTGTGTGTGAATAGCCGCACACAATCCGTTAATCTTTGCTTGTGTGAAATGTGGTCCATTGTTCTACCTGAGTTAGCTCAATCTGTTTCTCAGATACTAATCGGGGACTGAAACAGAAAATTTGGCAGTGACAATAGAAGCTCAGTCATCAGAGAGCTGGTTTCAGACACTGTTTCAGTGCCGTTTCCCGGTGGTGTGGAGTCACACACAGCTGTGTGTGTACGTGCGGGGCAGGGGGGTGTAATCTCTGCAGGCACACACACCCCAAACCCAACACAGTCTCAGCTCTCATAGAAGCACTGCAGTCATAGTGTAAATGGGTAACACTGTGATAATATTGTGGTTTTATTCAAAGCAACTCACAGCTTTATTATTGGGTCATACTTGCAGATATATATAGATGATTATATAGATGATTAGTTTTTGTTACGCATTTATATTTAAGAAACAGAAATTTCAGGTCTTTTAATCTTAATTATAGCACAATAGCATGATCATTTCCATGATATTTGCTTATTTTAAAAAATATATATCAGATTAACCCTAGAATTATGTCACTTCAGAAACCTGGTCAGCAATTATTGAATAAATAATTTTGCTATTTATATGATTATATGAAATCATGGGTAAGACTACCCACTAAAATTTGAGTGAAAATAGTTCAAATAAAAATGTTTATATATAATAAAAGTAAAATGCATACACAAAAAATCTCTACCTTATTGGCGTGTATATCACTCTTTGAAAACCAAATGAAGTACACAGGGCAGTATTGCAGTGTAATTTCTGTGTTGTGCACGTGGAGTTTTGTGATTTGTTATATTCACCTCACTAAATGCTTTGCAGAATGATTCATATCTATTTGCACAACTCATGTGCTGGTTTTTAATGTGAAAAGATTTCTTCCGGAATATTCCATATCTGCTATTCCAGGGAACAGGTGCTAATATTTAATAATGGAAAGCCTGCTCGTCCGCCCATCCTGTCTTTGTAATGAAGGTGCCTGGCTAATATGTGAAACAGCAGTCTAGCAGTCTAATTAGTGGCAAGGCACAGGAGAGTGAGGTAACTTTCCCTGAATGAAAAATATAATTACAAATCAGAAACTGCCTCTGGATTCTGCTGAATAAGGAGAATGTAATTGCATGTGCTGTATGTTAATAGATTTAGTGTGAAGATGTTGACTTTACTTGATGTTTGTGTGTGTGTGTGTGTGTGTGTGCATGTGTGTGTGTGTGTGTGTGTGTGTGTGGGAATAGCCGCACACGATCCGTGTGTGAAATGTGGTCCATTGTTCTACCTGAGTTAGCTCAATCTGTTTCTCAGATACTAATCGGGGACTGAAACTGAAAATTTGTCAGTGACAATAGCAGCTCAGTCATCAGAGAGCTGGTTTCAGACACTGTTTCAGTGCCGTTTCCCAGTGGTGTGGGATCACACACAGCTGCGTGTGTATGTGTGGGGCAGGGGGGTGTAGGGACACACACCCCAAACTCAACACAATCTCCACTATCATCATCAACTGTGTGCTGCTGGCCTAATATAACTTTAACAATTCTGAGTGATGTTATCCGTTCACATATTCCAACATGGTATGACACAATATAGCTATTTAGACAATGAAATGTTTGTGCATTTTTCATTTTGCTTTTTTGTTTGTAAAACATAAGGATAATCCGGTAATGACATACAAACATTGAAGACTACTTCACTGTGAAATAGGTATGTAGCTGGTTTGGAGCAGGTTTGCAGATTTTTTCTAATTTATTTTATTTTCATTTTTGCTGAACAAATATTTTCGTAATTTGAAACATTTTTCATCTTTGATTACTTAAGAGGGTCCTACCCGCAGATTGTACCATTTTGAGAGACCACATTTTAGAACATTTTGTCAAATCCTATATGATAGATGATTGGTTTTTGAATATCATTTGTTTATTTTTAAGAAACAGACATTTTTTTAATCATTAGCATGGCAAAATGGAATATTAGAACTTTGCCATGATAATTGATTTTATTTTCTTTAGTATCTGCAAGAGTAGACAACACAACTGTTTGTAAAATGAATGGAAAATTATCATGAGTTTTTTTTTGTTAGAAATTTTATTTATTTTATTTTACCTATTTAATTTAATTAATTTATTTTAAAATTGTATTTAATTGACTGTTTCTCACACAGTAACTGAGCATCTCCTCTGTAATTTACTGCATGTTTTACAGTGCAACTCTGTGTATGTGACAAATAAAGAACCTTGAACCATCACAGAATAGTCATCATTTTTAGATTTAATAGAACTCTTTATATTATTATTAATAGTAAATATTTCCTGTTCGTGCCTCAAAACCCATAGTACTGTCATTTATAGAATTAGCTGATTTGATGTGTTTTTTCATGGGTGCAGCTGGGTGTTTACGCACACTCTTCAGGCTGTGTGTGCAGTGTGCAGCTGGGTGTTTACGCACACTCTTCAGGCTGTGTGTGCAGTGTGCAGCTGGGTGTTTACGCACACTCTTCAGGCTGTGTGTGCAGTGTGCAGTGTGCAGCTGGGTGTTTACGCACACTCTTCAGGCTGTGTGTGCAGTGTGCAGTGTGCAGCTGGGTGTTTACGCACACTCTTCAGGCTGTGTGTGCAGTGTGCAGTGTGCAGCTGGGTGTTTACGCACACTCTTCAGGCTGTGTGTGCAGTGTGCAGTGTGCAGCTGGGTGTTTACGCACACTCTTCAGGCTGTGTGTGCAGTGTGCAGCTGGGTGTTTACGCACACTCTTCAGGCTGTGTGTGCAGTGTGCAGCTGGGTGTTTACGCACACTCTTCAGGCTGTGTGTGCAGTGTGCAGTGTGCAGCTGGGTGTTTACGCACACTCTTCAGGCTGTGTGTGCAGTGTGCAGTGTGCAGCTGGGTGTTTACGCACACTCTTCAGGCTGTGTGTGCAGTGTGCAGTGTGCAGCTGGGTGTTTACGCACACTCTTCAGGCTGTGTGTGTGGAGGGGTGCAGTGTAGGGCCCAAACTGTGAGGGAGATTAGCGCCTGTAGCCTGGGGCATTTGCCTAACCAGCTCACTGTCTGTACCACTCCTGTAAGGCCCTTTCTGCATGCAATTTCCTGTGGCATAAAGCTGTCAGTATTTTAATCAGCAGGTTTTAAAACAGAAATTTGCAATCATTGTCATCTGTCTTTCACTGTATTCCATATTTCATATTTATCTCTGCAAATACATCTCAGGCCGAGGAGTGAAACAGGGGGGCAGGGAGAATATAGTGAGGAAATGTGGTTGGGACTGATTGTACATTTTAGTCCTCACATCTTTAATTAGTTTTTGGATATGTTTGATCGTTGACTGTGGGTTCCCCAGAAATATGGATAATTCTAGAACAGATTTTCTCTATTTACATAAATCTTAAATGCATTAAGAAATTGTGAAACATCTAAATTAAACTGTGACTTTTAGAAAATCGTTTAGAAAAAAAGTATCTTTCAGCAGTCACTTTCCTCAGTAATGCTAACCTTATTCTTCACCATCATCAACCTCATGAACAACAAATCAACTGAAAATGAACTCAGCATGAAAATAGACATTTTTCATAATAGGAGGAATATTAGGTGTAATCAGAGTACTGCAGTTATAATAATAATATCTGTGACAATATAGTAGTAATAATTGCACAGTAATAATTATGTTTGGAGGTAGACTATATTGTATTTATTTTGCAAGCTTAGAATATGGGTCCTACAGGCAGATTGTACAGTTTTGAGAGACCACATTTTAGAACTGTCAAATCCTATATGATAGATGATTGGTTTTTGGATATCATTTGTTTATTTTTAAGACAGAAATTTCTGGTGTTTTAATTATTAGCATGGCAAAATGGAATATTAGAACTTTGCCATGATAATTGATTTTA
Source organism: Conger conger (assembly GCF_963514075.1). Lineage (NCBI taxonomy): Eukaryota > Metazoa > Chordata > Actinopteri > Anguilliformes > Congridae > Conger > Conger conger. The sequence continues at coordinate 47,270,922 of NC_083772.1, read as the reverse complement.
TTTTCTTTAGTATCTGAGGAAAAGATTTATTCCGGAATATTCCATATCTGCTATTCCAGGGAACAGGTGCTAATATTTAATAATGGAAAGCCTGCTCGTCCGCCCATCCTGTCTTTGTAATGAAGGTGCCTGGCTAATATGTGAAACAGCAGTCTAGCAGTCTAATTAGTGGCAAGGCACAGGAGAGTGAGGTAACTTTCCCTGAATGAAAAATATAATTACAAATCAGAAACTGCCTCTGGATTCTGCTGAATAAGGAGAATGTAATTGCATGTGCTGTATGTTAATAGACTTAGTGTGAAGATGTTAGCTGCGTCTGCCCAAAATACAGTAAGGGATGGAGAGAGAGAGATCATTCCAGAAGGGTGCACATTACAGCTGACTTCATTGTAGCTTTTTAAAATGTATTTGCAGAACTATAAATATGGAGTTATATTCATGAATATGAACTCTTGTCAGCCTAACTGCAGTGCTATTATTAATAACTTTGGGTTATAAAGAATGTTCAATGGCTGCAGACATTTACCAAAAGTGTTATTACGTTACCCTCACAAAAAGATCACATGTGAAGTTTGCCCTTTTCATGTGTTGGGCTTTTTGCACGTCAATGAGAATTTACACATGTAGAAAGAAACAAGTGACATTAAATTCCACTTTTTCAAAACCACATTTTCCCACGTGACTGACTTTTTCAAAACCACATTTTCCCACTTGAATGACTTTTTCAAAACCACATTTTTCACATGTGACTTGAAATAGCATAGGTTACCTTTTCCCTAATCATTTTATGTGTGGGATTATTTTTATAGTTCACATGTGTACTTTTCACAAGTTTGGCATTCACACATGGTTTTGGAATGTGATTTGTTCATAAAAGTAGTTACAGCACTAATTGATTGTAGTTGGTACTGTAAACATTTTCAATGTGAACTTTCTAGCTGTAGATGTAGGTTTCTGATGTCCTGATGTCACTGAACAAGCAGAATTAAAAATATGAAAACATGTCTTTATGAAAACATGTCATTAATATTTAAAAACCTTGCATTTTATTAAGTGTTAACAAAACTGTGTCATCATGTTCTCTTGTTGGGAACATACAAATAAAGCATTTAAATCTTTTAATGCAAGCTATATATGTTAGACTTGTCTTGGAGACAGTGTAAAAAGCAGGGCATTTATTTGATGAAATGAGAAGCCATCTTGTGAATGTGAAGCTTGACAGTTTGGCATTTCTCTCTCCATGTCTCTCTCTCTCCATTGCTCTCTTGCTGTCTGTCTCCCTTTCTCCCCCTCTCTCCATTTCTCTCTCCCTCTCTCTCTCCATCTCTCTCCATCTGTCTCTCTCCTTTTCTCTCCCTTTCTCTCCATCCCTCTATCTCCCTCTCTCTCTCTATCCCTCTCTCTCCCTCTCTCTCTCCCTCTATCCCTCTATCACCCTCTCTCTCCCCCTCTCCCTCTCTCCCCCCCCTCCCTCCCTCCCTCTCTGTCTCTCCCTCTCGAGTCGACTGCGCACACCCTTATATGCATGGTTGACTGTGCGCATGGGCACCATATACAGAGCACTACAGACTCACAGAGCACTACAGACTCACAGAGCACTACAGACTCACAGTGCACCATACAGACTCACAGAGCACCATACAGACTCACAGAGCACTACAGACTCACAGAGCACCATACAGACTCACAGAGCACCATACAGACTCACAGAGCACCATACAGATTCACAGAGCACCATACAGACTCACAGAGCACCATACAGACTCACAGAGCACCATACAGACTCACAGAGCACTACAGACTCACAGAGCACCATACAGATTCACAGAGCACCATACAGACTCACAGAGCACTACAGACTCACAGTGCACCATACAGACTCACAGAGCCCTACAGACTCACAGAGCACCATACAGACTCACAGAGCACTACAGACTCACAGTGCACCATACAGACTCACAGAGCACCATACAGACTCACAGAGCACTACAGACTCACAGAGCACCATACAGACTCACAGAGCACCATACAGACTCACAGAGCACTACAGACTCACAGAGCACCATACAGACTCACAGAGCACCATACAGACTCACAGAGCACCATACAGACTCACAGAGCACCATACAGACTCACAGAGCACTACAGACTCACAGAGCACCATACAGACTCACAGAGCACCATACAGACTCACAGAGCACTACAGACTCACAGAGCACCATACAGACTCACAGAGCACCATACAGACTCACAGAGCACCATACAGACTCACAGAGCACTACAGACTCACAGAGCACCATACAGACTCACAGAGCACTACAGACTCACAGAGCACTACAGACTCACAGAGCACCATACAGACTCACAGAGCACCATACAGACTCACAGAGCACTACAGACTCACAGAGCACCATACAGACTCACAGAGCACTACAGACTCACAGAGCACCATACAGACTCACAGAGCACCATACAGACTCACAGAGCACTACAGACTCACAGAGCACTACAGACTCACAGAGCACCATACAGACTCACAGAGCACCATACAGACTCACAGAGCACTACAGACTCACAGAGCACCATACAGACTCACAGAGCACTACAGACTCACAGAGCACCATACGGAATCACAGAGCACTACAGACCCACAGAGCACGTGTCAGTGTAAGGTGTGGCAATAATGCAGTGCATCAATATCATATTTACCAGTGCTGCCTGGTTCAGGATGGCTCAGTTTTCTGTTGGGAGTTGTATTCTCTGCATGAGTCCATTACAACTAGGAACAAACTAGAAATGCTTTTCACCTAAGAATGCAACTGTAGGTACAGTTGTCTACATTATATTCAGGCGTATTTATACATAAATCTCTCTGACATTCTGTGTGTGTGAGTGTGTGTGTGCATGCATGTAAGTGTGATACTGATCCAGAGATTTTCTTGTAAATGTGACAATAATAAAAAGTTACACTGAATTATTGAATATCACTGAAGTGATTATTTGAGTTGGCCATATCTATACATTTGGCTATAAGTCCAATAACTTATTTTGTCTGAAATGTACTTATATTATGTAAGTTTATTTCATGAAAGGAAATATTTTTCTTCCTGAAGGACAACTGTAGTTCTCCTCTGTTGTAGAGTTAGGCCGCCCACTTTCCCAGAGTTCTGTGCAGAGCAGGAGGATTCAGACTGATACTGCGAAAGAAATGTTGTCAAAGTGGCTGAAAATGTGTGTTACAGTAGTACAGTAGTACTGTTTTGGATCTAATTTAGTCTGGTTTTAATGCAGTTACATTTTCTAAATGTTTTATGTACATATGTAGCATGATTTCAAAGCTTTCAAATGAACTCAGTATTGTTTTGCGTAAAAATAAGTGGTTCCAGTCTGAAACTCACCTTATGAGGATGAGCAGTCAGCTACTGGCTAATGCTATCTCAGCATGATCATTCATTATAAAACAGTCAGAAACAGGGTGAGGATGATTACAGTATCATTTATAGATTAACTGTCTGCCTTCCTTATTACCTGTGTACCAGTCCTCCATCTTAAAGCAGTGTCTTCACCTGCTGTGTGAGTGCAGTCCTCCATCTTAAAGCAGTCTTCACCTGCTGTGTGAGTGCAGTCCTCCATCTTAAAGTGGTGTCTTCACCTGCTGTGTGAGTGCAGTCCTCCATCTTAAAGCAGTCTTCACCTGCTGTGTGAGTGCAGTCCTCCATCTTAAAGCAGTCTTCACCTGCTGTGTGAGTGCAGTCCTCCATCTTAAAGCAGTGTCTTCACCTGCTGTGTGAGTGCAGTCCTCCATCTTAAAGCAGTGTCTTCACCTGCTGTGTGAGTGCAGTCCTCCATCTTGAGAGACACACTGCTCCCCTGGTGGCCGGCACAGTTTGGCTGGCATCAGAAGCCTCAAAGGACACATCCTTGCCACCCCCCTCCCACCCACTCTCCCACCCCCCTCCCACCCACTCTCCCACCCCCCTCCCACCCACTCTCCCACCCCCTTCCCAAAGTTATGGTGGACATGACAGCAGAGTCTAATTGTGAGTGACATTCCAAAATTACAGCTGTAAAAATATCGGCAATAAAAATGTGAACAATTTGACTTTACAGTGAGGTTTTTAGGCTTGGCGGTTGCAGGTTTTAGGGAGATAAAGATGGCAGAGCCTGTGACAGACTAGCGGCGCTCTCGCGCCCGTGTCAGTGTGAGGAACAGGCCGCTGTACGGACGGGGATCTGAGGGCGCTTCCTGTTCCTGTCTGCCGTGGAGCTCGCCGTGCCGTGACAGCCAATCCTCGCCTCGCGTGCCGGGAGCGCTGACAGGTAGCGGCCTCTCTCTCTCTCCAGCTCTTTGAGAGAGGAGACAACACGCCACGTTCCCATCCTGTGTGTCTGCGACTGTCGACAGGAAGTCGCGGCATTGTCAGCCGCCAACAGGAAGTCCAGCCTGGTTGATCACGCAGCACTGGAAAACTAAAAAATGAAAAACAAAAGAGAAAGGGAATCTTTTTGAGCACAGCTGCCTGTATAAACTTGTGGAGGCGCTGTCTGAAGAGAGATTTTGGTGAACGGCTGATTGTGATGCCGTCTCAGAGCGGATGTGTCTGGTGAAACTGTGAGTGCAGTATAATGGGCCGTGACTTTGACTGTGGAGAAAATCCTCATTTCATCCACCTAACAATCTCAAACAATTCTACTTTACGTACATAGACCTAGCATAGATCTCTGCAATCTAAATAAATATTCTGTGTACATAAATGCATGTTTGTGTTTTTATGTGCATACGTTTTTGTGAGTGTATGTGTTTGTGTGCGTATGTGTTTGTGAGTGTATGTGTTTGTGTGTGCATACAGTGTGCATGTGAGTGTATGTGTTTGTGTGTGCATACAGTGTGCATGTGAGTGTATGTGTTTGTGTGTGCATACAGTGTGCATGTGAGTGTATGTGTTTGTGTGTGCATGGAGTATGCATGTGAGTGTATGTGTTTGTGTGTGCATACAGTGTGCATGTGAGTGTATGTGTTTGTGTGTGCATACAGTGTGCATGTGAGTGTATGTGTTTGTGTGTGCATACAGTGTGCATGTGAGTGTATGTGTTTGTGTGTGCATACAGTGTGCATGTGGGTGTATGTGTTTGTGTGTGCATACAGTGTGCATGTGAGTGTATGTGTTTGTGTGTGCATACAGTGTGCATGTGAGTGTATGTGTTTGTGTGTGCATACAGTGTGCATGTGAGTGTATGTGTTTGTGTGTGCATGGAGTATGCATGTGAGTGTATGTGTTTGTGTGTGCATGGAGTATGCATGTGAGTGTATGTGTTTGTGTGTGCATGGAGTATGCATGTGAGTGTATGTGTTTGTGTGTGCATGGAGTATGCATGTGAGTGTATGTGTTTGTGTGTGCATACAGTGTGCATGTGAGTGTATGTGTTTGTGTGTGCATGGAGTATGCATGTGAGTGTATGTGTTTGTGTGTGCATACAGTGTGCATGTGAGTGTATGTGTTTGTGTGTGCATGGAGTATGCATGTGAGTGTATGTGTTTGTGTGTGCATACAGTGTGCATGTGAGTGTATGTGTTTGTGTGTGCATACAGTGTGCATGTGAGTGTATGTGTTTGTGTGTGCATGGAGTATGCATGTGAGTGTATGTGTTTGTGTGTGCATACAGTGTGCATGTGAGTGTATGTGTTTGTGTGTGCATGGAGTGTGCATGTGAGTGTATGTGTTTGTGTGTGCATGGAGTATGCATGTGAGTGTATGTGTTTGTGTGTGCATACAGTGTGCATGTGAGTGTATGTGTTTGTGTGTGCATACAGTGTGCATGTGAGTGTATGTGTTTGTGTGTGCATACAGTGTGCATGTGAGTGTATGTGTTTGTGTGTGCATGGAGTATGCATGTGGGTGTATGTGTTTGTGTGTGCATACAGTGTGCATGTGAGTGCGCGTGCATGCTTTAATGTCTCAGCGCTGTGCTGTCAGGAAGCTGATGGTTCCTTCTAACCGAGGGCAGTGATGTGTGACCTCGCGACAGTGATTAGAGTTCATCTTTTATTACTGTTTGGCGCCGATTTTCACCCACCATTTGATGCATTTTACTGTGGCCTCACAGGATAAAAAAAAAACCCAGATTAATATTTAAAAGTGTGCATGAGTTCCCAGGAATATGTAACTTTTAAATTCCTGTAAATGTCTCATTAAAGTGCAGCTTGCCCGAGGTCTGGAGCGCTCTCTCTCCATCCGCCCGTCCCCACAAGTGATTATGCTAATTGCTGTTTGATCAGATGATTAAATTATAATTTGATTAATCCTGAGTGCTAAACGTTCAGAATACATTTGCGTCCGCTCGGCTGCCTGGCTTTTATAGCGCTAACGTGCCCTGTCACCGGGGCTGCTTATGCGGGGGTAAAAAACCTCACCAAGACCCAAGCGTACGTGGGGGGAGGGGTGAGCCCACGCACTGTAAAGTGGGGGGGTTTAAAGTAAGCAGGTTTTTATAGAGGGCTATAATGGAGATGGGTAATTTGGGCGGCGGTATTGGGGGGGGGGGGGGGGTTGTTTCGCGGGTTTAACCGCCATGATTAGCGCGCTGCTAATGAGCCGCCAGCTGGCGGCTCTGCTACCACGAGCTTACCGTCGCACCAGATGTTCACCTGCCGGCGCTGGTGGCTGAGCGTGGCGGCTGGAGGAATGTGGAGTGTCGGAGCGTCAGACCGCCGGAGCGTCGGAGCACTGGACCGTCGGAGCGTCAGAGCGCTGGAGCGTCAGACCGTCGGAGCACTGGAGCGTCAGACCGTCGGAGCGCTGGACCGTCGGAGCGCTGGAGCGTCGGAGCGCTGGACCGTCGGAGCGCTGGAGCGTCGGAGCACTGGACCGTCGGAGCGTCGGAGCACTGGAGCGTCGGAGCGTCGGAGCACTGGAGCGTCAGACCGTCGGAGCGCTGGAGCGTCAGACCGTCGGAGCGCTGGACCGTCGGAGCGCTGGAGCGCTGGACCGTCGGAGCGCTGGAGCGTCAGACCGCTGGAGCGTCGGAGCGCTGGACCGTCGGAGAGCTGGAGCGTCGGACCGTCGGAGCACTGGACCGTCGGAGCGTCGGAGCGTCGGAGCGCTGGAGCGCTGGACCGTCGGAGCGTCGGAGGGCCTTCAGTCCCCGTGTGTGACGGTGTTCAGCGCTACGCATATCGCCTGTTTCTGCTTTTCACCTCCTCCTGCAGCTCTCCATTGTTCCATACTGATCGCAGTAACACAACTGCACTTTTGGTGGAAGTATGCGTATTGTAGGGTGTAGCTGCTTTTTTTCCGATTTGTTTGCACAACGATTTCCCAATTGACATGACGTATGTTTTTAGATAATTATCGGATGCTGTTGCTATATGTTAACAAGGAGAACTGACCACAGGATGCGGAGGGGGAGGGGGAATTGGGCTCTGGGGACAAGGTTAGGTTCCAGGACCACAGCATTGCAGCTGAAATACGTACATGCAGACTGAACCCTGGGATCATTCTGGGAGCTCCCTGTTTCTGATATCCAGCATTTAATTGATAAAAGGCTACAATTTAAAGTCTATTAACTATAATTATGTAGAAATTATAAACACAGTATATATGTATACTTAACTATATGATAATGTTTTTCACAATGGTGAGCAAGAGCATAATTTTGAATCTGCTTGATGTTTCAGTATAATTAAATGTAGTGTGTATTTTTATGCGGAAAGAATAGACAGCTCTTGTTAATAAATGCTAACCCAGCTACTGTGCTCAGTAGAAACTGTCACCATTTGGCCTCTTACTGTACCACCTTAATACTTTCTTATCTTCCCGAGTCGAGTTCCTGTAGGCTAAAAATGCATTGCCGTTGTGCCAATCACAGTGAGTTATTATGACAGCAAAGTGCTGCCTTCTGGGTAATCTGTGGACTTGTTTGGTCTGAGCTGCATGATTGGCTGAGTGCCGTCCTAATGTGACCCTATATGGTGCTTGGGATTTGGGTCTCGCAGGCTGTTTCTATGGTGATCCCAGGGCAGCCTGTAGCCTGTAGGCCTGAACATTCATTAACACTGTGTCCTGAACACCATGTTTGTTTCTTACTGAGGGGTGATGATATATCACCTTCTGTTTGGTCATCCAGGTATTGCGTGTATATATTCTGGAGAATTCTACTCTCAGAAAAAAGGGTTTGTTGGCTTGTCTCCATAGAGGAACCCTTTTTAGTTATATATGGAACCCTCAATCATAGGTGTGAAGTCTGAAAGCTCCCAGACAAAGAACCATTTTGCCTGACAAAAACCCTTGAACTAAATAGGGTTCTTCTATGGAATCAAAGGGTTCCTTTTGGAACACAGTAAAATAGGTGGAGGTGAATGATATTCTGCATATTCTGTAGTACATTACATTCAGCCCAACAATTTCAGCATTCAACATCATCACCTGTGAATGGTTTGTAGAACAGGCTGAACTTTTTCCATTTTTGTTTCTTCTCCTGATTCCCTCAGGGACATGTCCCTTGTGAAGTGCTGTGCAGACTGTTCACAGTTGAAATTATGGATTTATTGACTGTTTGATTGATCAGCCGATTGTCCTGCGGACAGCATAGGGGTTGAAGCTAAACCTTTTTATTTTTGAATGCAAGCCAGCGATGGCACACAAACGATGATGCCCTGCCAGGCTTGGAGATCGGGATGAAGGCATACCTTCTTTCTGACGAGTTCAGTGGCCCTGAGGTCAGCTTGGGTCAGTTTGCCTCAGAAACACCTGTAGCCCGCATCACAGTAACATAGAGATGATCTACAGCTAAAGCAGGTCACTAGACTTGTGGACTCATTTTTAAAGATTTTTTTCAACCCTGTTTTTCATCTTCTCCCAAATTGGAATTCCTGACCACGTTTCCTTGCTGGTCATTATCACCTCTGTTGATTCACAGTAATGTGCAGTAAAGCACATTGTGCTCCCAAAGCTCCTGCTTCTCGTCACTATGCAGTCCTCCTGCTAAACTGTACAGTCTGAGTCAATCTCTGCTCCTCTAGCTGAGCTGCTCAGTCAGACGAGCAGTGTTGATGTGCACAGTGTTGATGTGCACAGTGTTGATGTGGGAGTGTGGGATTGTAAAATAGCGGGATTGTAAAATAGCGGGTTTGTAAAATAGATTGTAAAATAGCGGGATTTGCTGAAGAAATCAGGGCAGATACCTCACTCCAGGTCACAAAGCCAGAGGTCCACCTGCAGTTTAAACCTGCGACCCCCTTAGCCCCTGCACTGTCCTGCGGTCCTGTGTGGAGTGGCACTGCAGCCATTTTGTGTTCTGGTGTGCTGTCGCTGGGAGGACTGTGCACTGGGAACAATGTGGCGCTGTTCTACACAACACAAACAGGCACGAGAACAAGAGCAGTAAAACAGCTCATCGCACTTTACAGTAAGGTTCATGAATTGGCTTGAAGTAATGCAGTTGTTAACTACCTATGACTGAGAAGTGAATCTGTACAGCTCTGTTAATGTATTTGTACATCATTAATTCAACAACTACATTAGTTATTGCCAATTCATATTGGAATGAAAAAGTCAGTTAATGTATTTGTGAATTATAAGTTCATCCTATGGTTTGCTAATGTTTGCTAATGTATAAATATGAATCTACGAATATGTTAGTTAGTTGTTAGCATATGCATAAACTAATGAAAGGTTCATTTCATGCTTAATTAATGTATTTGCCAATCATTAATTAATGTTAACAACTGCATTAGTTAATGCCAATTCATGAACCTTATTGTGACGTGACCACACAGCTGTCTCATACGAGGGCTAGTGTTGAAGCGCTGGATCAGTATTGGAGAGACTCTGTGTGGCTGCGTCTCTCTCATTGACTCGTTAAAAAGCGCTAATTGATGGGCTGGTTGTGCGCGCTCGGCGTGTCCTGTCCTCAGCGCCGCTCTGTGCCGACGTGCCGCTCCGGGTCGCGCGCTGGTCACCGCGCACCTCCGCTTTTAGCCTCGCTGAAATACCTGCTGATGGGATTACCGCCGTAAAGACAGCTGGGTCTGGGTCTGTACGGACGATGGCGTGTCCCAGGACTGGGTCCATCCAGCTCCAGTGCCCTGGCGCTCACCCCCATTCTGAAGGACCGGTTTTAACGCTTTTCCAGTTCTTACACACGATTGGGGGGCCTGGCAGTTCCTCAATGAAAAAGAAGAAAAAATAGAACAATTTAGTAAGACACATAGAAGCAAACCAAAAAAAGTGGACTTGTCATTTATTGTTTTATTTTGTTTCCATTGACTTAAGTAAACAGGCGTGTTTGCATGTAGAGAGCTAGTGTAGTCTGGTGTTTTATATGCTTTTAGAATGAGGAGCTTCATGAGTTCTCAGTTGGTTACTGATTTCTTATTTTCACAGATGACCTGGTAGCACGTGGGATGTAGTGTACACTATGCTGGCTCCTGCAGGAAGTCGGTTTGAGCAAACACACAGTGTGAATCTCCTACAGCACAGTGCAGGTTGGGATGGTCAGTGTGAATCTCCTACAGCACAGTGCAGGTTGGGATGGTCAGTGTGAATCTCCTACAGCACAGTGCAGGTTGGGACGGTCAGTGTGAATCTCTACAGCACAGTGCAGGTTGGGACGGTCAGTGTGAATCTCTACAGCACAGTGCAGGTTGGGACGGTCAGTGTGAATCTCCTACAGCACAGTGCAGGTTGGGACGGTCAGTGTGAATCTCTACAGCACAGTGCAGGTTGGGACGGTCAGTGTGAATCTCCTACAGCACAGTGCAGGTTGGGACGGTCAGTGTGAATCTCTACAGCACAGTGCAGGTTGGGATGGTCAGTGTGAATCTCCTACAGCACAGTTCAGGTTGGGACGGTCAGTGTGAATCTCTACAGCACAGTGCAGGTTGGGATGGTCAGTGTGAATCTCCTACAGCACAGTTCAGGTTGGGACGGTCAGTGTGAATCTCTATAGCACAGTGCAGGTTGGGATGGTCAGTGTGAATCTCCTACAGCACAGTTCAGGTTGGGATGGTCAGTGTGAATCTCTACAGCACAGTGCAGGTTGGGATGGTCAGTGTGAATCTCCTACAGCACAGTTCAGGTTGGGACGGTCAGTGTGAATCTCTACAGCACAGTGCAGGTTGGGATGGTCAGTGTGAATCTCCTACAGCACAGTTCAGGTTGGGATGGTCAGTGTGAATCTCTACAGCACAGTGTCCTGATCACTGCATGGGGTGAATGGGATGGCGAGGTTAAAGGGAAGTATATGTTACTGCCTGACCTTCACCCCATCCCTGTCATACAAATACTACTTCAAAAGACTTAAGATTAAGGTATAAAATACAAGGAATGAAATACAAGGGGCTAAAGATGGACATGTGAAAAACAAGTAACAAAGGGGAATTAAAGTGCAGCGATGAGTCTTCAGACTGCGGTGGAAAATAGGCAGTGAGTTAGCAGTTCTTATGGGAATGGGGAGGTTTTTCCATCACTGGAGAGCTAGGGTGGAGAAGCTCCACAGTCGGGACTAGTGACTGGAGAGCTGGGGTGGAGAAGCTCCACAGTCAGGACTAGTGACTGGACAGCTGGGGTGGAGAAGCTCCACAGTGGGGACTAGTGACTGGAGAGCTGGGGTGGAGAAGCTCCACAGTGGGGACTAGCGAGAGCCGTTCACACGGCCAGCCTGTGGCAACAGGGTGGAGTGGTCAGGCAGGGGTGTAGGGCTGGGGTGTAGGGCTGGGGTGTAGGGCTGAATTGTGTAGGGAGGGGGCATCTGCAGTGGCAGAACATAGAATCTGATTCTGGCAGCAACTGGTAGCCAGTGGAGTGACTTTAGCGGGGGCGTGATGTGTGAAAAGTTCAGAAGGTTGAAGACCAGTCATGCCAGCGTTCTGGATGGGCTGCAGCTGCTGGATGGTGTAGGCTGGCAGATTTGCAAGTAGGGAGTTGTAGTATTCTAGTCGGGAGATTACCATAGCCTGGACAAGTAGCTGTGTGGATATGTGGTCAGGTGTGGTCAAATCCTCATGGTGTTGTACAGAAGGAATCTGCAGGACCGTGATGTTGCTGCAACATCCAGGACCACCCCCAGGTTCCTCGCAGAGCGGGAGGCAGTCACTGTAGTACCATGAACAGTGATTGAGTTCTTGTAGTAAGGAGTCTCTATGAGGGATGAAGAGCAGCTCCATCTTGTTCAGGTTCATCTTCAGGCAGATATTTTGTCACAGGTGTGTGGACATGTTGCACTAACCAACTAAGGGCCACCCATAAACCTCAAGAGACCAATCAGAAGCAGAATATAATTGACTAACTTTGTCCCAGTGTGATAGGGTTGGTTACAAAGACTCAGTTGCTGGGTAGAAACTGTAACTGTTCTTGGGCGAAGCTAGCCTAGCGACGCTCTTATTAAGCAGAGCTAAACAGTCCGATTGTGACCAGTTTAATAATTTGTCATTTAGCAGACATTTTTATCCAAAGCAACTCACAATTGATTCGACTAAGCAGGTGACAATTCTCCCTGGAGCAATGTGGGGTTAATGGCCTTGCTGAACAGCTGAACCGTGTCTACACCGGGACTTGAACCACCTAACGTCTGGGTCCCAGTCACGTACATTTGCCACTAGACTACAGGCCATTTGCCAGTATTTATGAAATCACTTGAGTAACTATACCAGCAATCTGTTCTCGAATCATTAGCAGAGCAACAGCGTGTAAGCTTGTCTGATCCTACAGTACAGCTCGACACTCGTTTGCATTAGCGACATCTGGGGGAGCTACTTTAGTTGGGGATAACGGAGCCCCTTTAGCTCAGCGAAGCGCGTTTCCTCCTCCAGCTCCAGCTGATTCAGACATCAGCATAGCTAATGTAATTGACGGCGATCTGCGCGACTTTGGCGGCTCTTAAACAGATGCACGCGGCAGCTTGTTCAGATCGCTCTGTTTAAGGAGCGCGAGGCTCTGCTTTAACGCCGGGCCTCTCTCTCTCTTTTCTCTCTCTCTCTCTCCTCGCTCTCTCACCTCCCTCTCCTCTCTCTCTCCCTCCCTCGCTCCTTCAGAGAGCGCATCTCCTGCATGTCGGTGGAGAACAGACAGCCACCCCTTTCTTCTGCCTTGTCCCTGTAAATATTCATGAGAGCAAATTGGGAGACAGTAATTCAGTAGTTTGGCGCGTCCCTGCGCTGGCTGCTGTCTGTAGCCCCGGGGCTGCACGGAAATGCTTACTCACCCCCCCCCCCCCCCGGGGCATCCACAGAGCCCTGCCCTAATTACCCCCGGTCCCCGGGCTCTGAGCCTCTGCCAGGGACACACACCTGTGCCTTCTGCACAAGGGAGACCCTTCTCTCCAGCCGAGCCGGTGGGGCCCCCCCCGACCCCGGTTCTCCGGTTCACCCCCCCATGCTGCTCTCCTTCCTCTCCCTCTGCTCACAGAGCACACATTCACCCCTCCACTCATCCACTCCCCTCTGCATTCATCCCTCTCTCCCTCCCTTCTCCTGCTACACACAGGTCCTCTAAAGCGTCTCCACACAATCTGGTCCAGTCTCCTGATCCAGTCTCCTGATCCAGTCTCCTTCTGGCTTCTGATTCTGCCGCTCCTACTACTCCTGCTGCAACTGATTCAATATTATGAATAATAATAATAATAATAATAATCATCATCATCATCATCATCATCATCATCATAATAATCATAATAATCATAATATCAATAATACATGTTATAACAACAACAACAGCAATAATAATATATTCCACCTTTCTTTTCATGCGTTTTGCAGTGAGGGGGGGTTGGCTCATCATAACCACTGTCTGGGTGATGTCATGATGGCTCCTTGATTTCATCTGTCAGCTCCCTCAGGTCCTTCAACACTGAATACAAAAGCCCACAATCAGTCTTTCAGTGTAGCGTTTTGTCCTTAACAAATCTAAGCAAACTATATGTTTCATGTGTATGTTCAATGTTTCCAGAAATCAATAAATAAAGACGACATATAAGGCCACGATTGTTGCAGTTACAGCTTGATCAGCTTAGATTTTCAGGAGAAAACATAATTTTAAACTTTATAATCTGTAAACCGATATAAGCTATAAATTGAGTTATTGTAGGATTGCAGTAAATTAATTGTGAGCCCTGAACACATTATAACCATGTGTTATATGTGTCAAACGCATTAACAGGTAACTAGGCTACAGTCGGAAAATGTAACTTAAGGCAAACGCTCGCTTCGACATTTACACTGTTATTTCATGGCCATGTAGAGGCTGGTGTGCGCAGTATTGGCTACTTAAACCCTTCCATAGGATTCATTTCTATTCTGTAATTTAAGAATAAATACAATCCCAAACTACTACCAGTCGCAATGTTAAAATGATTAATCCAATGTAACGTGTTGATAATATTTTTCAGTGTAGCCAAATTACATATATTTCCAACCAGTGATTATTTGTCTGCGATGAGGGTGAAGTTGGAGTTTTTGGAGGGTCACAGTTGAGGCTGCAGTGTCCTTGACCTTGAGCTATGACCTTGAACGGTCTGTTGTTCTTCATTGTTATATAAATGGTCAATGTGTGAACATCAAAACTCGCTGGCATTAACTGGCGGGGCCTGAGCTACAAGATGGCCGAGAGCCAATCGCAAATGCCAGAGAACAACTAGAGTGGTGTGTGTGTGTGTGTGTGTGTGTGTCAGCGATTATGTCTGTCTCTTCTTTCCATATACAGTAATTCTACACCAACTAAGTATATCCAGGAAATAATATGCTATGATGGTTTATGATCAATAATTATCAATAATTTTAGTGTCTGATAATTCCACGCAATTTATTTTGGTGTTTTTATGATATACTTTATTATATTTTATATTTACATTTTATATGTATGTATTATATACACTGAACACCAAATTACGCCATTTCAGTGTTAAGATATGAAAGTACACATGCTGATTGTATATATTGTATGTATGCTGATATATATATATATATATATATATATATATATATATATATATATATAGATAGATAGATAGATAATATGCAATGCAGGAATATAGCATGTATACATGCACATACAGCAGAGAAAGTAATATATTCAATTATCCATTGAAGTTTCATATTTTAGCACTCTCACAAGCTTACCTTTAATGATAAAAATTTGTAAAAATGTTGGCCGCAAACCAAGGTTTTCCAGTATAATGGCCCATATATGATAAGATATAAGTATACAGAAGAAAGAAATAAATGAAGGCAATAAGAAAAATGTAATATGTGATAAAATCTTGAAAGATTATTAATTTTGGTTTTATTTAAAAAGAACACATACATTTAAATGATATGTATGATTATATTATATGATTATTATTTTTTTCTTGTATACAGATATTTTTCCAGAATTTAAGTAATTTCATGCTGCGTTATGGATTATGGAGATGTGATTTGTGCGCGAGTGTGTGTGAGTGTATGTGTGTGTGTGTGTGTGTGTGTGTGTGTGTGTGTGTGTGTGTGTGAGTGTGAGTGTGTGTGTGTGTGTGTGTGTTTGAGTGTGTGTATGTGTGTGTGAGTGTGAGTGTGATTGTGTATGTGTGTGTGAGTGTGAGTGTGATTGTGTATGTGTGTGTGAGTGTGAGTGTGATTGTGTGTGTGTGTGTGTGAGTGTGATTGTGTATGTGAGTGTGTCTGTGTGTGTATGAGTGTGAGTGTGTGTGTGTGTGTGAGTGTAGTGTATGTGTGTGTGAGTGTGTGTGTGTGTGTGTGTGTACAGTGTTGCCGTGGGACTGGCGTTTGAGAGAGTGAAGAATGAGGTGTGAGAGACAGGGTGACTCTCCTGTAGAGGAGTGAGGTGTGAGAGACAGGGTCACTCTCCTGTAGAGGAGTGAGGTGTGAGAGACAGGGTGACTCTCCTGTAGAGGAGTGAGGTGTGAGGGACAGGGTGACTCTCCTGTAGAGGAGTGAGGTGTGAGAGACAGGGTCACTCTCCTGTAGAGGAGTGAGGTGTGAGAGACAGGGTGACTCTCCTGTAGAGGAGTGAGGTGTGAGAGACAGGGTCACTCTCCTGTAGAGGAGTGAGGTGTGAGAGATAGGGTCACTCTCCTGTAGAGGAGTGAGGTGTGAGAGACAGGGTCACTCTCCTGTAGAGGTCAGCTCAAGGTCAGAGTCACTGCAGCAAACGAGTGAGCGAGAGAGAGAGAGAGAGAGAGAAAGGCACAGACACGCAGAGCAGTGGAGAGAGAGAGAGAAAGAGAGAGAGAGAAAGGTACAGACACCAGAGCAGTGGAGAGAGAGAGAGAGAGAGAGAGAAAGGCACAGACATGCAGAGCAGTGGAGAGAGAGAGAGAGAGAGAGAGAGAAAGGCACAGACACCAGAGCAGTGGAGAGAGAGAGAGAAAGGCACAGACACGCAGAGCAGTGGAGAGAGAGAGAGAGAGAGAGAGAGAGAGAGAGAAAGGCACAGACACCAGAGCAGTGGAGAGAGAGAGAGAGAGAAAGGCACAGACACACAGAGCAATGGCGAGCAAGACGGCAGTAAAAATGGAGGGATATACCGGGAGAATGATAGAAGGAGAGAGAAAAAGCAAATGATAGAGGCAGATAAACAGGGAGGGGGATTGGGAGGGAGAGAGAATGTGGAAAAGCATCACAATGAAGGCAAATTACATCCCAGCCACAAACAGAGGGACTACCAGAGAGCCTAATTGGGTGGGCCCATACATGTCCTGTCTGTTCATGTGTTCAATGGCGGATGTTCTTTATATGTTCTTTTTGTGCTTTAGCTTTGGCATAACCTGTATCTTTTCATGCCAATAACGCATTTTGAATTATAAAAAATATATATTATTTGAAGGAGAGGGAATGAGAGAGAGCAGGAGGTAGAGGGAATGAGAGAGAAAGGGAGGGACAGAGAGAAAATGAGGGAAAGAGCAGGAGAGAGAGAGAGTGGGGGGAGGGAGACAGAAAAGGAGTGAGAGAAAGAAGGAGATAAACAGCACAGTGATGCCACTGACCTCCCCTAGGGTGGTGTGCTATATGCTATTGTCTGATAGCTCACCATCTCCTTCTGACATTACTCTGCTCATCATGTACTGACATTACTCTGCTCATCATCTACTGACATTACTCTGCTCATCATCTACTGACATTACTCTGCTCCCATTTACTGACATTACTCTGCTCCCATCTACTGACATTACTCTGCTCATCATGTACCGACATTACTCTGCTCATCATGTACTGACATTAGTCTGCTCATCATGTACTGACATTACACTGCTCATCATGTACTGACATTACTCTGCTCATCATGTACTGACATTACTCTGCTCATCATGTACTGACATTAGTCTGCTCATCATGTACTGACATTACTCTGCTCCCATGTACTGACATTACTCTGCTCATCATGTACCGACATTACTCTGCTCATCATGTACTGACATTAGTCTGCTCATCATGTACTGACATTACACTGCTCATCATGTACTGACATTACTCTGCTCATCATGTACTGACATTACTCTGCTCATCATGTACTGACATTAGTCTGCTCATCATGTACTGACATTACACTGCTCATCATGTACTGACATTACTCTGCTCATCATCTCCTGACATTACACTGCTCATCATGTACTGACATTAGTCTGCTCATCATGTACTGACATTACACTGCTCATCATGTACTGACATTACTCTGCTCATCATGTACCGACATTACTCTGCTCATCATGTACTGACATTAGTCTGCTCATCATGTACTGACATTACACTGCTCATCATGTACTGACATTACTCTGCTCATCATCTCCTGACATTACACTGCTCGTCATGTACTGACATTACTCTGCTCATCATGTACTGACATTACACTGCTCATCATGTACTGACATTACACTGCTCATCATGTACTGACATTACACTGCTCATCATGTACTGACATTACTCTGCTCATCATCTCCTGGCATTACACTGCTCATCATCTACTGATATTACTCTGCTCATCATCTCCTGACATTACACTGCTCATCATCTACTGACATTACTCTGCTCATCATGTACTGAAATTACTCTGCTCATCATGTACTGACATTACTCTGCTCCCATCTACTGACATTGCTCTGCTCCCATCTACTGACATTACTCTGCTCATCATGTACCGACATTACTCTGCTCCCATCTACTGACATTACTCTGCTCCCATCTACTGACATTACTCTGCTCATCATCTACTGACATTACTCTGCTCATCATCTACTGACATTACTCTGCTCCATCTCCCACAGAGTGTTAAAACTGACAATTTAATCCAGGCACAAAGCAGGGCACCTGTCCCCAGCTATCCCCCAAAAAAGCAGGGAAATGCCTACACATTTCTCATCACACTGTTAAAAAATAAAGACAAGTTAAAGCAATAGCATCGTCCCTGAAGCTGAAAGCTGAACCCCATCCCTCACTGCCCCCCTCTCCATCACCCCTCACTCCCCCTGGCTTGTATGGGGTTGGGTTGGAGGCTGCCTGTAGACTCTCTCTTCTGCTTTATTTATTATACCTCACAGATATATTTTCAATAATGTTGTGGGTGTCAGTATAAGTGTATCTGGTTGTGTGTATGTGTGTGTGAGCGTGAGGTTTAGTTATGTCAAGTTATGTCAAAAGTCTAGAATCAAACCAGATACTGAAAGGTTTCTTATACCTGCATTAAGCAAGTGAATACTGTGTATATGATTAATCAGTAACAGCTCAGAAGCCAACTGTCCACTTCATTTTGGTCTTTAAAATGGGAGGACTATGTATAAAAAGGGATTCCTTTACAGATCATCCGATATTGATGGGAATCCCTTCAAATTAAAGGTGTCAGTCTCATATATATTGTTTAATTTCAAATTGTATGTGCAAAAGTACAGAAGAACAGAAATTGTACCACTGTCCAAATACTTACAAACTGCACTGTATGTCACTCTAGATAAGAGTGGCCGCCAAATGCCTGCAATACAATGTCATATCATGTCATGTGATGTAAAAAGAAAAACTCACACAGCAAGTGACAACATATCAAAGGTTGAGTATTTTCTATTTCGTTCATTACAATGCTGTGAGTTGGCAGTGTGGGCAGTTTGAGTACTGTCAGAGTGTACAAGTGGATGCTGGTTATTTCATGAGTACTGCTCACTGTGAGACAGATATACCCCCTTCCCCAGGTTGACACTTGCCAACATTATTCACATTTAGAGGAAAATTACCATTCAGTGCAAGATAATAAATATAACCTCCCCAATTAAAATACAGAAACATTTCTGGAATTAATTTAAAATAAAATAAAACATTTTGATGTTTGGCTGTCCCGCTGTAAAGTCCAGCTATGCCAGCTTGAAAACTGAGCTGGTCTAGCTGGGTATGAGCTGGTCTAACTGGGTATGAGCTGGTCTAGCTGGGTATGAGCTGGTCAAAATATAGCTTCAGCGAGTCAAACCATGTCAAGCTGGGAGCTGGTCTGAACTGCTCAACCAGCTGTTTCAAAATCTAGCTTGAGATGTTTTGTTCAGCAGGGTGGTATTGTGCTTGGTTTTGGGCATCCAGGAATAAGATGAATTAAAAATATCCCTTTCTGGGGTTTTTAGAAAATATGATTAAAATAATTTAAATTTCAGTGTGTGATATTTTGAGATGTTTCTGGTGACCTACTGGCTGTACATCCGCTGGTTTGAGGGCATTTGAGGTTTGTTATTTGAGGAAAGGAAATACATTTTGGGCAGCTGCAGAGCTGCTTATACTGCCCTGTTATGCCTACAGTCGGGATATGTGTATTACCAGATTATCCTTCACAAAGTAATCTTATTTCTGTTTAGAGCTATTCCATATTGCAGGGTGCGTGGATGTGTGTGTGTTTGTGTGTGTGTGGGTGTGTGTGTGTGTGCGTGAGCGTGCATGCATGCACTCGTGTGTATGTGTGTGTGTGTGTGTGTGAGTGTGTGTGTGTATGTGCATGTGTCTTTGAGTGTGTGTGTGTGTGTGTGTGTGTGTGTGTTTCAAAGCTGTGAAGCAGAGAAAGGTTGTAAATGGCTGCAGTTTGAGAGCTTGTTAGAAATGTATGAAGCGCTAAAATCTTTCTCCCCTGGGAGGGGCACCAGCTGTCCTGACTGAGCTCTTAGTGCCAGTGACTCGGTGACATGCTCCGATAGGCTAAGCAACTCAGCGAAGAGCTCCGATAGGCTAAGCAACTCTGCAGAGAGCTCCGATAGGCTAAGCAACTCTGCGAAGAGCTCCAATAGGCTAAGCAACTCTGCGAAGAGCTCCGATAGGCTAAGCAATTCTGCAGAGAGCTCCAATAGGCTAAGCAACTCTGCAGAGAGCTCTAATAGGCAAAGCAACTTGGTGGCGCACTCCGATAGGCTAAGCAACTCGGTGACATGCTCCGATAGGCTAAGCAACTCTGCGAAGGGCTCCGATAGGCTAAGCAACTCTGCGAAGAGCTCCGATAGGCTAAGCAACTCTGCGAAGAGCTCCGATAGGCTAAGCAACTCTGCAGAGAGCTCCAATAGACTAAGCAACTCTGTAGAGAGCTCTAATAGGCTAAGAAACTCGGTGGCGCACTCCGATAGGCTAAGCAACTCGGTGATATGCTCCGATAGGCTAAGCAATTCTCCGAAGAGCTCCGATAGGCTAAGCAACTCGGTGGCACACTCCGATAGGCTAAGCAACTCAGTGAAATGCTCCGATAGGCTAAGCAACTCAGCAAAGAGCTCTGAGGCCTTCTGTAAAAGAGGGAGATAAACAGAACTAAGAGTTAGGATGATGGGGAGCTAAACTGAATTAGCAGCAGTTGTGTATTGGGATAAAACCTCCACAAGAAATTCCACAAAAGCAGGAATTATGTCATGTCAACACTCTATGGCCAATTAAAAGACAACCAATGTGTACACTCACTGAGCTTTATTAGGTAGACCTGTATCTTGTTAATGCAAATATTTATTTATTAGTTAGCGTTAATGCAAATATTTAATAAGCCAATCATGTGTCAGGCACTAAATGCATAAAAGCATGCTGTAACTAAGGATAGATTTGAACCCAAGTGCCCTATTAAAAATTGAATGCCTTGGAAATTATTTTACTGAAGTGGACCAATGATGTCTGGTCAATGATTGGTAAGTCACGAAATTCCACCTCCCCATGTTTGCTTGTTCTCCCTGTGTGTGTGTGTGTGTGTGTTCTCCCTGTGTGTGTGTGTGTTCTCCCTGTGTGTGTGTGTTCTCCCTGTGTGTGTGTGTGTGTGTGTGTGTGTGTGTGTGTTCTCCCTGTGTGTGTGTGTGTGTGTGTGTTCTCCCTGTCTGTGTGTGTGTGTTCTCCCCATGTTTGCATGTTCTCCCCATGTTCACATGGGTTTTCTCTGGGCTCTCTAGTTTCCTTACACATTAAAACATGTTGTCCAGGGATTACAGATGAGAATTAGCGCTTCTGGCTAAGTCTGGCGCATTTACAGAAACACTATGAATGTGCTTCCTCCCTTTTCAAATATACAAATACATGAATGAATAAACATCCTTTACAAAACCCACATGTGAACACCCAACATGTGAAGAGTACACATGTACTCATAAAATGAGAGCGCATGTGAAAAAGCCAGTCTTGTGTGAAAATGTCTCATTCATGTATGACATTGTCTTCACATGTGAGGCACTTTCACTTGTACATTTTTCATTCAGCAGAAATTAGCCACTAGTCCACTGGAAATAAACATCTTTCTAAATAAACATCTTTCTAAATAACTGCATGTTATTCAGCCATTAAAAATGGGCTAGTTGTAAAGCAGAGTCATTATGAAAAGAAAACAAGGGTAATTTCTTGTGCACAATAACGCTTGTTTTAATTAATTTCTCAGCACTTGAAGCGGTTTATGTTGAGCTGGGTTTGTGGAAGATGGCTTCATATCTGCACTGTTGCACCACCCTCACTGTAACTGAGGCTGTTCCTTTCATACTGTAACAACAGAAAGCACCGCTGGCCTGCTCTGAACCTCCCCACCTGCTTCTTTCTGGAACTTTCCCTGCCTGTGAGCTCAACATTTTCTGGTTGTAAATGATAAATGATTGGCATTCATATAGCGCCTTTATCTAAAGTGCTGTGCAATTGATGCTCCTCACTCACCCATTCACACACACACTCACACACCAATGGAGATTTGCTGCCATGCAAGCCACCAACCAGCTCGTCAAGGGGCAATTGGGGGTTAGGTGTCTTGCTCAGTTACACTTTGACACACCCAGGGTGGGATTGAACCGGCAACCCTTTTTATAACCAGCTTGTTAATGCAAATATTTAATCGCCCAATCATGTGACAGCAACATAAAAGCATGCAGACATGGTCAAGAGATTCAGCTGTTGTCCAGACCAAATGTCAGAATGGGGAAGAAATGTGATCTGAGTTACTTTCAGCATGGAATGATTATTGGTGCCATTCAGGGTGGTTTGAGTATCTCAGAAACTGCTGATCTCCTGTGATGTCTCTAGAGTTTGCAGAGAATGGTGGGAAAATAAAAAAACACCCAGTGAGCAGCAGTTCTGTGGGCAAAAACACGTTGCTGGTCGAAGCTGACAGGAAGGTGACAGTTATGTAAATAACCACGCATTACACTTGTGGGGACTACAACTTCCACATTCCCACAGGAAAATTCTGCGACGTCCACCACGAATGACGTCTAACTTGGTTCAGCCAATCCTGTAATGGCGGGAGCAATAAACGGCCCCGTATAAGGGCAAGACACGTTCTTGGGATCTCTCTTCTGTCTCTTCTGCTTTTTCTGCTTCTTCTGCTTCTTCTCTTCCACGCACCCTTTTTGGCCATTCGCTTCAGCTCATCTGCTCCGAGACTCGGACAGAGGCTGAATGCTGCACAGCGCACTACCAGGCCTACGGACACACCCAGTTACCTCGCGGTAACTTCCTGGCCTATAGCGAGTGGAAACTGGTGTACACGGAACGCTACATCAGTTTACCCCTGCAAAGCTCACCAAAGAACAACAGCAACGAACTTTTCCACCCGGAAAATGGACCAACGAACATCCTTCCATCAACCGAGCGAACCAGACGACAACGCGCGACTAAGACGCCCCAGCCTGCGCATCTCTCCAGGACACACATTCACAGCACCATCGCGGCTCCTACACGTCTTTTGGATCCAATGCGTATGGACTCAGTAAGAGAACAAACATTCAGGCATAGCCAGTGTTTAGTTTAGTCTTAACTGTTTTTGTGAATCTGTGTTCCCATATTTGCCGTCTTATCATCGGAATGTATTTTGTTAGCTATATATGTACGTGAATTGATTCGCCGTCTTTTGCGCATATATAGAGTAAACTACGCAAGTAGTCTTCTCACAGCTAACAATAACTAACACACCCAGAACTCTAGTTTACCCAAGCTAGCTACTCCCACTTTTACCTTTCCTTTGTTCAAGCGACTCGCGCGCTTGCGCGCGCCACACACACGCACACACACATACCCAACTAAATTTCCTTACTAACTTCCCGTTAGTTTATCTGTTCTGTGTTTTACGTTTTTTTAATAAATATATTTTATTAAACCCCGGTGTCCGTTTTGGAATCACATAGACATGAGAGCCGAGTTAAAGCAGTCTTTCGAAGAACTTCCAACCTTCAGGTTATCGGTATGTTTAATCATTAGTATTGGTTATTTTAATTATTAATTAAAATACTAAATTTGTGGTTAGATATTTCTGATAATAGTAATTTTATGAGACTGATTACTTTTTGCAGTTATACTGCTACACAACGTTTAACTGGCGCCCCGGTTTCGTAGAGAGTAAAATCCCTGCGTTATTTGGCGGCCCGTGCGAGGACCCTACATAATTTGGAGTCCCGTGCGAGGACCCCTACATAGTGGTATGCATTTTTTGTCCATTTTTATTACAGGTGCCAATAATTCTGGAGCCCACTGTATTTACTTCCTGTTGAAATTTACAAATGCAGTTCATGAGCAGTAACAAGAAATGCAGTTCGGGGGTGTCTCGGTGGCGCAGCCTGTAGAGCACTGACCACATACTCATTGCGAGCCGCAACGTCCGCGGTCCGACATTTGTCGCATGTCTTCCCCTCTCTCTCGCTCCCATTCTTCCTGTCTCTCTATACTATATACTGTCCAATAAAGCTGAAAAAGGCCTGAAAAATATCTTTAAAAAAAGAAATGCAGTTCAGCCCACAAAATAAAAGACTTCAGTTATGCCTCACGGCAAAACAAGTTGCTTTCTCTTAACTCTCAGGAAGACATCCCAGATATGGAGGGTAACCTTAGTAACAGTGATGCAGTGCTGCTCAGTGTGCAGGGTAACCTTAGTAACAGTGATGCAGTGCTGCTCAGTGTGCAGGGTAACCTTAGTAACAGTGATGCAGTGCTGCTCAGTGTGCAGGGTAACCTTAGTAACAGTGATGCAGTGCTGCTCAGTGTGCAGGGTAACCTTAGTAACAGTGATGCAGTGCTGCTCAGTGTGCAGGGTAACCTTAGTAACAGTGATGCAGTGCTGCTCAGTGTGCAGGGTAACCTTAGTAACAGTGATGCAGTGCTGCTCAGTGTGCTGGGTAACCTTAGTAACAGTGATGCAGTGCTGCTCAGTGTGCAGGGTAACCTTAGTAACAGTGATGCAGTGCTGCTCAGTGTGCAGGGTAACCTTAGTAACAGTGATGCAGTGCTGCTCAGTGTGCAGGGTAACCTTAGTAACAGTGATGCAGTGCTGCTCAGTGTGCAGGGTTACCTTAGTAACAGTGATGCAGCGCTGCTCAGTGTGCTGGGTAACCTTAGTAACAGTGATGCAGCGCTGCACAGTGTGCTGGGTAACCTTAGTAACAGTGATGCAGTGCTGCACAGTGTGGAGGGTAACCTTAGTAACAGTGATGCGGTGCTGCTCAGTGTGCTGGGTAACCTTAGTTGCAGTGATGCAGTGATGCACAGTGTGGAGGGTAACCTTAGGAACTGTGATGCAGTGCTGCACAGTGTGGAGGGTAACCTTAGTAACAGTGATGCAGTGCTGCACAGTGTGGAGGGTAACCTTAGTAACAGTGATGCAGTGCTGCTCAGTGTGCTTGGTAACCTTAGTAACAGTGATGCAGTGATGCACAGTGTGGAGGGTAACCTTAGGAACTGTGATGCTGTGCCAGTTTCCTGACTGAATGACCTTGTTTGTTGGGCTGAGAGAAAAGTCCTTTTCCTGCTCTAATTGTCTCTGTCTCTCTCTCACACAAACATACACATACAGAAATCCTACATACTGTACACAAGCTTGCCACAACACCATAAACCCCCTCTTCCCACTTTCGGTAATGGATGGGGTCCCCTCAGGGGGGCTCTTGCTATCCGCAGTTTCCCATCATGCTCAGGGTCTTTCCCATTGGCTCTGATTCTGTGATGGAGAGCGGGGAGGCCTGCCTGCAAGAGGCATCCAGGCCTAGCGCTCCACTTAGCGCTGTCGTGCACTGTGTTAGCATTGACCCACCCAAATAGATCAGCCTCATAGCTCTGACAAGCTAGTACAGAGGTTTGTGTGTCTGTGTGTCTGAGTGTGTTTGTGTAAGCTAGTACAGAGACAAAGTTACAATCTGAGCTGATTGGTTCAGGGACACATTTACAGTCCGAGCTGATTGGTTCCCTCAGCGTTCTGTGAAACCGGGTGTGGCCGGACTGATTGAGTCACCTGGAGAGGTCATTAGCATCTCCAGGTGACTGCATAAATATGACGCTGCTGGTCTACAGACTATATGACACTGCTAGTCTGAGGGGACTTTTAGTCAGGAGGAGCAATTTGGGATGAAAGAAGCATAACTTGGATAAATGTTTAGTGGAACAATGCTTGGTTTTATTCAGTTTTGTCAGGTCATCGTTTCTAGCTATGTCCTCTCTAACATTCTAAGTGGTAGATAACTGTGCTGCATTATTTCTCACAAAATGCGAAATGTGTGCACTAACAAAACACAAAACTTGAACAATGGCCAACAATATGCAGTTATCAAGATATGCCAGTTCGACATGTCAGATATTCACCAAAATTGATGATTTCCACATTGTTTCGCATAAGGAGATGCTCACATGTATGCATTTTCATGACTGCACAGAATCTCAAACAGTCATTGAGATGTGTTAAACATTTATCCGGTTATCACACCCCCAAATGGCCAATGAGCACAATGTTTATTCAGGCAATACTGTCAAATGGCCAATCATTACCAATCAGCACAATGTTTATTCAGGCAATACTGTCACATGGCCAATCAGCACTGTGTTTACTCAATGTCATTAAGTCGTTCCCATTTGTGTGATTGAAATAATGTAGGTTTGCCTCTTATGGCTGCTGATAGGAAGAGTTTCATGGTGTGAATTTATGTATATACCTTTTCCGAGACGCCACATTTCCCTTTGGACAGTCGGTGTAACATTTTAGCCAGTTCTTGTCCCATGACCAAACTGGTCAACCTTTCTACAAAATGTTATAGTGTTAAGTGAATCTGTTCAGTTGTTGTGTTGTAGTGTTATGTGAATCTGTTCAGAAATTATATGCATTTTTGTGAAAATGTCCATTGCCACTCTTCCCTTTGGCCAATCAGTGGTCTTCTGGCTTTCCACAAAGCTTGATGGAAATTAATTAATAGATTTAGGAGATATCCTGTGAGACAGACAAAGGTTGGACAGATGGAATGGGGCAAATAGAGGCAATAAGCATTTTCATGGAAAATGGTTTTTTATGCTTTAAAGGTATAATCAGTAAGATCTTTGTGTTAAAACATTGTTACCAGACCATTGTAAATGCTTTCCTATCATTGAAAACTGATATATTGACTCACCCTCTGCCTGTGTTTATAGTCTTCAATTCAAGTTGATGGCCCGACACTCTGTACCAAAACATTGTATAACTGTACAATGTATAATTCAAGCTCATTGGTTGAAAATTGGTTCTGATTGCCATAGCCAATGGCGTTTCAACATCAGTGCGTTTACAGAGAAGGGGGAGGGATAAACAGTGTTGTAGTTTGAAGGTGTTTGGTGCTGCTATTCCTCTCTTGACCATTAAAAGTCCAAAATGAATTATTGTATCTTTCAGTGTGTCACTGCTCAAATTTTCGCTGCCCGTCTGTTTCTCTGTGATTTAATTGCCATGAATGCATTTCAGAGATAAAAATGTGTGCTATTCGTGGGATGTTAGGATACATAGGGATGAGAAGAGGCTGTTTAGCCAGTCTATTCTCATTGTTTACCTGCTGACTAGAAAGCCCAAAGGTCTCAGCCCCTACTGTGTGACCTGAAAAGTTGTTTGAGGAACAGACCTTCCTGTCTCAGACATCCTGGCAGTGTGACAAGGGCAGGGTTTCTCAGCTTATTGTTTACAGAGTGATCACTGTGTCAGCCCTGCTATGCCAGCTTGACCATCTTGCAAATTGACCTGGTCATATGCTGGTCTAGCTGGGTATGAGCTGGTCAACCTGGTAGTGCGGGTAGCTTGTCTGTTTCAAGGTTGAGTCGGTCAAACTATGTCAAGCTGGGGGGTGGTGAGAACTGGTCAACCAGCTAAACCATGTCAATCTGGGAGCTGGTCTGAACTGCTGAACCGGCTGTTTCAAGACCTAGCTTGAGCTGTTTATTTTGAGCAGTGATGAATATTTCCCCCTCTCTTTCCTCTCCACAGTTTTCACTGAAGACCTACACTCCAGCTTGTATTTTGTCAATGCATCTGTGCAAGAGGTAGTGTTTGCCAGCACTACAGGGACCCTGGTGCCCTGCCCAGCAGGGGGCGTGCCCCCCGCCTCACTGCGCTGGTACTTCGCCACTGGAGAGGAGATCTACGATGTGCCCGGGATCCGCCACGTGCACTCCAACGGAACCCTCCAGATCTTCCACTTCCCCCCCTCCAGCTTCAGCACCCGCATCCACGACAACACGTACTATTGCACAGCCGAAAACCCTTCAGGGAAAATCAGGAGCCAGGATGTTCACATCAAGGCCGGTGAGTGAGCCCACGCTTCATGTCTACATGTACCACTGCAGCCGAATGGAAACCTAATGTAGCTGCTGAATTATTATTATTATTATTATTATTTATTTATTTTTCTTTTTATTATTATTATTATTATTATTATTATTATTATTTTATTATTATTATTATTATTTTTATTATTATTTTTAATTATTATTTTTAAAAAAAATTATTATTATTATTTATCTATTTATTTATGTATTTATTTATTATTCCTCTATTTTAGCCAGTATCCAAAGTTGGTTACATGTTGTCCATGTTGGGACACAGTTAGCACAGACCATGCATAACCTGGAGAAAATAAATGGCATAGAGTTGGAGTTGTATCTCCTCATGTTTCACATTTTGCTTCTTCGACCCATAAGCACCTCCTACAATTTATGGCTGCCATTTTTTATTTCTTGAAATACCTTCCAAAGACTTCCAACTTCTCGTGAACTATATGTCTGAATTTGGTATATCAGTTCAGGTGGTAACATTTTATAATAATGATCCCTTATAAGTAATTTATAAGTTATTAGTCAATGAGGAACACATCACATAACAAATTCAGTATAAACAATGAACTATTCATGAATAAAACATATGTAAATGGTTAGTAAAAAATTAGTTGTTCGTAAAATAAACATTTACAAATTATTATTATTTATAGTCAAGTACAAACAATGAACCAATCATTAATAAAACTCATGCAAATGATCAGTAAGTAAATAGTTACTATGAAAATTAAATATTTTCACGATTCTGTGCTTCTCACCTGTTATACATGATCTGTTAATGTATTCATGAATCATTTAATAGACATTTATAAAAAAACATTCTGCTGCCCCCTTAAGTTATGAGCTATTCATCATGAACAAATGTTTTTTTAAAGTTTATAAGCCATTTGTGGACTACCCTTTACATTATACATTACATTAATGGCATTTGACAGACACTCTTATCCAGAGTGACATACAGTTGAGTTTTTTAGACTAAGCAGGAGACCATCCTCCCCTGGAGCAATGCAGGGTTAAGGGCCTGGGTTAAGGGCCTTGCTCAAGGGCCCAACAGCTGTGCAGATCTTATTGTGGCTACACCAGGATTAGAACCACCGACCTTGCGGGTCCCAGTGATTTACCTTAACCACTACGCTACAGGCCACCCCCGCTTTACAGTGCTTCTTATCCGTAATACATGATCGGTTAATGTATTAATAAATCACTTACTTTATTCAAACTTTTTACTGCCCCTAATCTAAAGTTGTAACAAATAAACTATGAAGATGAATTATGGTTACAAAACAATTTTCAGTGGCATCCATTCCTTCTTTGTGTTGAAACAGGACCAAAGGATGAGCAAGCAAAGACACCAAAAAATAGAGACAGAATGATGACAAAAAAAAATTCATGAAATTGCTAAATGTGGAGGGTATGAAATAAAATGGCAAATTGCCCTTTTCCCATTTCATTTCATTTCAAAATAAATGAATTCAAGTTCCTGTTAATTTAGTTTGTAAACTGACAGAGCAATGCATTTACGCAGTAATGAGAAGTAGTTCAAGATGACATTCACTTAGATATAGTCCCAACAAAAAAATGTTCTTGAGAATGGCTGAATGGCTCATGAAATGAACTTGTAATAATTAGCAAAAACAAAATATTTCTACCAAACCAGAACTATGTTGGCCGGACATGCAACTTCTGATTTGTGTAATTTTGTTTTATATTGGAACATGAATTTTTAAAATAGAGAAATCGTATCAAGGTTTGTTAGAATATGCCTTTTATTGTCTAAGTCTATGGTGAGGTGAGGGTTATAAACTGTGAGCATGGAGAGGGGGTGGCTGGAGTTTTTTTATTGCCCTGCTTTGCAAATAAGAGGCTGATAGGCATCTAAACTGCTGTTCTCACTACGGGATTGCTGTTTTTGCTTTTTCTGACATTGCTGTTTTTAAATTTTTTGTATTATATAAATATGGGACATCAGCAAATCAACCAAAGATCAGCTTTAATCAGCTTTAAGATCAGTTAATGATTTACAAACATATTTTAATGATTTTTTAATGATTAGTTAATGGTTTACTATTAGCTTATGAATAACTTATAAGGGACCATTATTACAAAGTGTTACTGTGCTGTCAATGAATGTCATTGAAGTGCTTTTATTTGCAAAAATATAAATGCAGTAGTAACTGAATCATTTTGCTAATCTTCTATCAGTTTAAGTCTGAATAATGCGTCAGTCTGAAATTCATGGTATTCATCCTTATCATAACCAGTAAGTGAAGTTCGTAGCATCAATGATAACAAATTAGAGCCATTGAAATTTGTGTCCAACCAAGAAAAGGAAATCTTTCCAACACCTCAAATACAATTGTGCAGGTTCTACAGAAGTGTTCTGTGCTGTAAAATCCAGGTATGTTAGCTTGACGAGCTTGAAAATCTATCTGGTCAAGCTGGTCATAAAGCTGGTCTAGCTGGGTATGTGCTGATCAACCAGCATGACCATGCTGGTCATAAAGCTGGTCTAGCTGGATATGAGCTGGTCAACCAGCATGGCCAAGCTGGTCATTAAGCAGGTCTAGCTGGATATGAGCTGGTCAACCAGCATGGCCAAGTTGGTCATAAAGCAGGTCTAGCTGGATATGAGCTGGTCAACCAGCATGGCCAAGTTGGTCATAGACTGGTCTAGCTGGATATGTGCTGGTCAAACGTGTCTCTCTCCTCCCACAGTGTTACGGGAGCCCTACACAGTTCGAGTGGAGGACCAGAAAGCCATGAGAGGCAATGTAGCGGTTTTTAAGTGCATTATCCCCGCCTCTGTGGAGGCCTACGTCAGCGTCGTATCGTGGGAGAAAGACACAATCTCACTCGTCTCAGGTAAGACCTTTCTCTCGACCCATCGTCTCCCTGGGCAACACACCCAATCCCACCAAGCCCATCAGCCTGTGCTGTGGGATGCGTGTATCTGCTGTGGGTGGGTCTGGGAGAACCCTAGCCCTTACCCCGAGACTGCACAGCTCAAACGATATCAAGGTGATCCACAGGACAATGAGTCAAAGGCTGAAGAGGAATGTAAAATGAAAACTTTGAAGGGAAGAGAAATGTAACTGACAACACCAAGTTTTTGCAGTTTGAGTTTGAGTTTCAGTGTGTTATGTGCTATTGAATGCAGTTCACCCACTGGTGGAAAGGGGAAAGCTGGAAACAGTTGCAGGTGAGATGTGGTTGCAGCTGCTCTACACTGAGTCAGGGGGAGCTAGTGATTAACAGCACCTGGTAGCTCTACCCATGGTTATGTTCTCCTTGCTCATTGGCTGTTTCTGGCTGGTTCCGCCCCCCTATCCGGCCTTTGGGCTGTTGCTGGGTCACCTGGCTGTCCCCTCCATTTTGTCAGGCGGAAGAACGAGGTGTCCCCTCTCCTCACTGCGACCACTCTTCAGCCTGTCGCATCCAATCACAGGCCGGTCAGACTGGCCCACAACTGTGCCCATTTTCCCCCAGCAGCCCCACCACTAACCGCAGCCAATCGAACGCTCACTTTAACGACCGCCATCGGTTAAATGGAACAGTTCGATTGCGCTCCCCTCCCCCGAGAGTGGTTGAGCTTTTTTATGGGGCATTTAGCAAACCCAATAGTCAATCTGACTACGATGGTGCACAGAGCACGACTCAGCTTTCAGTGCTTTTGTTTTTCCTGCCTTTCGTCTGTTGCTGAATCTGAGTCAAAATCCATACTATTCTTTAACTGTCTGTTGTGTTAGTTTGGATGTGAACAGTGAGGAAGTTATTGAGTAATTATGGAGTTATAGAGGAATCTTGAGAGCCATTTTGACATGTTAATTCAAAACATTTTGGGATGAAGAAATAAGGTTTTCACATAAGATCAATCAGTGTACTATATCGCCAGGATCGTAGGAACATGTGGAAATAAATGGTTGCTTTTCTGTTCAGTGCAACATCCCTTTGTAAGAGGTGTGAGTGAGGAGGCAGCCGTTACCCAGGGAGACCTGGGGTATCCGACGGCTAACAGAGTATTCAGCCTGGAAGCCGGCCTGAGGGACACACTCTCACCCAAACGCAGAAAATCCATACAGCTGCTAATCGATGAGTATCAGCAGTCATGATTGGCCATCATGGATGGGTAGTCAAGGCAACCGCATGAAGAATATTTTATGAATACATTTCATATTTTATTGCTTTCATGTGCATGACTCATGAAGGGTGTGGTGTGTTATATCCAAACTGAGATTGATATAAAACCTGAAAGAAATGAGTAGTCTGCCTTCAACACTGAAAAGTCTACTGGAATGGAGGTGTATATTTTCCATTTGTTTACAGTCATTTTGAAGCCAGTTTAAAACACATCCAGCAAATGCTTATTTTCAGACTCTCATTTAGGCTTGGTGTGCCTTTAGAGGAACTGGGGAATTTGTCATGAACTATGATGGAAATACTGAATATGCACACACAAACACACACACACACACACACACACCCCCCTGGAAACCCTGCCTTTAGACTGAATATTGTATTAACTCATGCCTGTCAAGACGATCAGTCTGTCAGCCGTCCAGTGTTTCCTCCTCGCTAAATATTTGATGATGGAGACGCAACGATCCCTCAGAGAACAGGTTGTCTGAGTGTCTGAATGTGTACAAACAGGGTGTAGTGTCTGAGTGTGTACAAACAGGGTGTAATGTCTGAGTGTGTACAAACAGGGTGTAGTGTCTGAGTGTGTACAAACAGGGTGTAATGTCTGAGTGTGTACAAACAGGGTGTAGTGTCTGAGTGTGTACAAACAGGGTGTAGTGTCTGAGTGTGTACAAACAGGGTGTAGTGTCTGAGTGTGTACAAACAGGGTGTAGTGTCTGAGTGTGTACAAACAGGGTGTAGTGTCTATTAAGGGCTGCTGAGTGTGTACATGTGTGTCTTGTGTGCGTGTGTGTCTGCATGCTTGTGTGTGCGTGTGTATGTCTGTGCTTGTGTGTGCGTGTGTATGTGTGTGCTTGTGTGTGCATGTGTTTGTGTGCTTGTGTGTGCGTGTATATGTGTGTGCTTGTGTGTGCATGTGTGTCTGCATGCTTGTGTGTGCTTGTGTGTGTGTGTGCCTGTGTGTGCATGTGTGTGTGTGTGTGTGTGTATGTATACTCCTGGTGGACCTCAGTAGAGTGCCCCCCCCGTAGACCCCTTTGTGTTTGTGGGCCTCCCGGCTGTGCGTTAAATGTTAAATGTTTCATGAAACTACTAAAAAAATGTGGAAAGAAGAAGATGGAGGCTTGGTCTCTCAGGGCTCAGAATAAAGGGATCCAGCCATGAAGGTAAATAATTAATTTTCACATTTTATCTTTTAGACCATTTCAGAATGGTGTAGGTGTTCTAACCCCTTCCTGTAGTTCACTCTTACCTAACTGCGTTTTTAACTAATGAGACTGTACTGTAGCGTATGTGCTGCTAACGCTGCAGTCAGGAGGTGGATCAAACTAAGCCTGCGTGCGGCTCGTCTGGATTAATTACAGCACAGGCTGTGTCTCAGAAATAGAAGCACGATGCTTTAAAACTCTGCTGCAGCTCCCCTCATAATGTGAACCCCGACGCTGCTTCTAAAGTACCATTATCCTGTCATTCCTCTCTAAACGTACCTTAGCTTTCACATCTCGGCTGCACACACCTCCTCTTGTCTTCAGATCAACGCTCGACTGTAATTACTGAGGGGAATAAGCGAAGGAAAGTGTATGGGGGCTTGTAACGCGTTTGGCAGGTTCCTGTGTGTGGATTGTAGTGTGTTTTGAATTTTCCTGTGTGCAGGTTCTAACAAGTTTGATTGTTTCCTCTGAGTGGATTGTTCATTGTTTGGCTGTTTCCTGTGTGTGGATTGTTCATTGTTTGGCTGTTTCTTGTGTGTGGATTTTATTTCATTGTGTAGTTTTTCCTGTGTGTATGAAGAGCAGCCATGGGTTTTATGTTGTCGGGCCTTCATTTACCCTGAAAATGTATTAATATAATTTTGCTTTAAAATAAATGTATTGGGTCTGAGTTGCTGCATATGAATCTGAAGCAATTTGTGGTTTTTCAGATCAAAGATACAATGATTGAAAGTAGATTTACCTAGTAGGCATATATGTTCAGAGAGCTGCTTTCTCAATGGACGCGTTTAAAGAGAAGTGTTCCTCGGTTAAGGCAGGCTGGTTACTGGGTAAACCCTGGTGTAACACTGGAAACTGGGTCAGTGCCGGGGGAACGCTGAACGCTGAACACAACACTCAGAGGAGAGTACACTGAACACAACACTCAGAGGAGAGTACACTGAACACAACACTCAGAGGAGAGTACACTGAACACAACACTCAGAGGAGAGTACACTGAACACAACACTCAGGGCAGAGTACACTGAACACAACACTCAGAGCAGAATACACTGAACACAACACTCAGAGGAGAGTACACTGAACACAACACTCAGAGGAGAGTACACTGAACACAACACTCAGAGGAGAGTACACTGAACACAACACTCAGAGGAGAGTACACTGAACACAACACTCAGAGGAGAGTACACTGAACACAACACTCAGGGCAGAGTACACTGAACACAACACTCAGAGGAGAGTACACTGAACACAACACTCAGAGGAGAGTACACTGAACACAACACTCAGAGCAGAATACACTGAACACAACACTCAGAGGAGAGTACACTGAACACAACACTCAGAGGAGAGTACACTGAACACAACACTCAGAGCAGAGTACACTGAACACAACACTCAGAGCAGAGTACACTGAACACAACACTCAGGGCAGAGTACACTGAACACAACACTCAGGGCAGAGTACACTGAACACAACACTCAGGGCAGAGTACACTGAACACAACACTCAGAGCAGAGTACACTGAACACAACACTCAGGGCAGAGTACACTGAACACAACACTCAGGGCAGAGTACACTGAACACAACACTCAGGGCAGAGTACACTGAACACAGCACTCAGAGCAGAGTACACTGAACACAGCACTCAGAGGAGAGTACACTGAACACAACACTCAGAGGAGAGTATGCTGATTGGTGGAGTTTAGTCAGCCCATCTCACCTTGCTGCAAAGTACTTTGAATTGCAGAAGTCTATGCATATTTATACACAGGTTGCATTTTAGGTGAATGTGTATTCATTTTCAGTTGTAATAAGCTTATCTAATTGTCTTATTTTTCCTGTGTTACCAAAGTTGTTCCATTTGTTCATACAGCATTTTTCTTTCGAACTCAGTTAGGAGATGGAGTGTGATGACATCTGTGTAGCTGACGTTTTTTCACCTCAGGACTTAAGCACTTCTAAACTGTCGGTCGTTGATGTCTTTTGAGCATCACAGTTGTAGTTTGTTGACATTTACAGACATTTGCCAAGTCATTAAGCAGCATTTTGCTCCTAAGCCAAGTCTTTCAGCCGAGGCAGTTTTGCTGTGTTTAATTGTCTGTATCTGACTTTTGTTGTACATATGACATGACTCAAAGTTTTAACACTAGTGCATAATCTTGGGACCTTATTTTGAGTTAAATTTGAAAAAATGTTTTTGTTGGTAGTTCTATTGTCCTTGGACTGCAAGAGGGCATCACATTCTGGCAATTAATGTGTCAAAAACAGATAATTAACATTAAATTTGCAAAGAACTAAAGGAAACTACACATATTCATACACTCATGCGCGGGCATACATTAGAATATATCCTTCTGAAGACCCTTTTGTGCTTGGGCATATTTCTATGTCATGTTTTGATCACAATATGGACCCTTTACATGGACCCTTACCTTATGATATTAGGTAAGGCTTGGTGAAATAAAAAGCATAATGTTTGGTACCTATCTGAAGACTTGAAGAATTTAATTGGGAGGGAAGGCAGTATGCTAGTGTGGCAGTGGGTTTTGGGGAACTGGGCAGGTGTAAAGATGAGGAACACTCCTTTGGCTGAAGAAGATAGGCGCGCACACGCACACCACACCCTTCACCTCTCTCTCCCTCATGGGGAAACACTTGAGGAAAAGATTACTACATCATGTTTTGCTCTCTCTTTCTTCTCTTTCAATTTTTTTCTCTTTCTGTCTCAGACACACACACATGCACACTCACACACACTTTCTCTCTTTCTCACACACACGTACATACACGCGCACTCACACACACACACACACACACACACACACACACACACACGCGCACTCACACACACACACACACACACACACACACACACTTTCTCTCTTTCTCACACAGACGTACATACACTCACACACACACTCTCTCTCACACACACACACACACATGTTCTCTCTTTCTCACACACACGTACATACACACTCTCTCACACACACACTTACGCACACACTCTCTCTCTTGCTCTCTCTCACACACACACACTCTGTGTGTGTGGGAGAGATCAGCCTCTGTCCTTCACTGTGTGTGTGTGTGTGTGTGTGTGTGTGAGACAGTGTGTGTGTGTGTGTGGGAGAGTGTATGTACATGTGTGTATGTGTGTGTGTGTGAGACAGTGTGTGTGTGTGTGTGTGTGTGTGAGTGAGAGTGTGTATGTACGTGTGTGTGGGAGAGATCAGCCTCTGTCCTTCACTGTGTGTATGTACGTGTGTGTGGGAGAGATCAGCCTCTGTCCTTCACTGTGTGTGTGAGTGTTTGTGTGTGTGGCTGTGAGACAGTGTGTGTGTGGGAGAGATCTGCCTCTGTCCTTCACTGTGTGTATGTACGTGTGTGTGGGAGAGATCAGCCTCTGTCCTTCACTGTGTGTGTGAGTGTTTGTGTGTGTGGCTGTGAGACAGTGTGTGTGTGGGAGAGATCTGCCTCTGTCCTTCACTTGAGGCCGGCTCCTCATGTTTTGATACGCAGCAGCTGAAACAGTTGAAGGAGCAGAGGGGAGAAAAGGATACGGTGGGGAGAGAAAGAAAGAGAGAAGAGAGAGGGAGAGAGAGAAAAATCAATAGTGTTGTGCATTAATCACACAAGCTGCCACAGGGAATTATGGGAAGGTGGAGTGAAGGATTGTGAGGTGCGTTCTGCAGAGTGAGTGGTGAGGGAGGGGCTTCTTTAACCCTCTGGAGAGCGACTTTTCTGGAATGTTTTTCTCAAAATTGTAAGTCAGTGTTCTAAAATGCCATTGTCCATTTTGTGTATGAACATTGCCCCCCCCCTGATTTGTCTGCTGATTGGATTTTGACCTTTGCCTCGTCCTTTTATGATTCTTGTTTTGTTGATTTTTGTTTTCTTTGCCCCAGTGCCTCACTCATGCTCGACTGATTGGCCCTTTTGCCCCCCACATAGCGGCTCCGGTAAAGGTGGATTGCATCCTTCCTGTTATTTTGCGTTGTTATTTTGCTCTGTTGTTTTTGATGGCGATCCTGGGAGGAGACTGATCTCTGTTGGGGTATGGCTACACGCCCATTCGAGCCCGGTAAACCTTCAAAGATGAGTTTGTTTAGGTTTGTTAAGGCAAACAGGACTGGAGTGACTCGTTACTCAACCCGAACCCAATCCATATGCCCACTTCTCTGTCCTTCACCCTGTTACAGCCTGACCATACCCAGGGGAAAACACACTTAACATTTGTTTCTCTCAAGTACAAAATATTACCTTGTTTTAAGTTACTGTTTGCTTGACTAGTGAAATGTTTTTATTCCATTGGCAAATCTGTGTCAAAACTGCCTTACCTCATTGCCAATATTTTTTTTTTGCAAAGAAGTTAAATATATGAAAGATTTTAAGTATTAAAATAAGTTTAAAATAATAAATAAATTTAGTATTAAGTACTAAAATACATGTTGAGATTGACTTTTGTTTCTTGCAGTCCAGCCTCGTTGTCATGCTTAAATGCAGCGTACGGAGAACGAGGGGTTTCACACTGAGGCCTCATCCAACAGCAGCAGCGAGGGGAAAAAACATCAAACCTCGATCAAAATGCCTTGTTTTCTGATAAACAAGCGCAATATGGCAGTGATTAGAGCATTTGAGATGAAAGCGATTAGAGAGAGACTCTCTGCGGGTTTGCGGGGTGGGTGGGGGGGTAAGTGAACACTAATATTTAATAAACAGCGATGGGTTTTACGGTATGTTGGCGTTTGGCGTGGCTCATTAGCGCAGGCTGTTCCTGGGTTTATGGATGGATTCGGGCCAGCCTTCCTGAAATGGCCCTGGTCCAAGAAACAGATTAGCAATGAGCGCCATGTGAGCTAATTACGGACGAGACAACCCATTCATTTCCCTTTATCAACTCTGGTAGATTTTGGGGCTTCCGGGAAGCGGGGTGCAGGGGTTTTTGGGCAGGCCCCGCCTCCCTTCTCTCCAGGAGCACTGATTGGGGACACGGCTGTCCGATCACGCCCCTCCAATTGGGAACTAAGTGCCTGATCCCGTCTGGAAAGATGAGCTGAACCTGAAGGTATAGCAGCACCAGCCCCGGCGACGTGACGTATACACGAGTCAACGGATCTTTCAGGGGCAATTCTTTATGGGCGGGAGTCGATTTGATTGTGTGGACTGTGTGAAAAAAATATTGATCCGAGGGGAACAAAAAATTGACAGACGTTTGATCGACATACACACCCACCTCGTGCATGATGACAAAAAATCTCAATAAAATTTTCCAGGAAGTGAATGGAAAAAAACTTTACTCTGAAAATACAAAGTATTACAATTCTATTCATTCTATGGAAAATATACTTCAAAGCGTGTTTATATTATGATGAAGAATTGACTAAATTGAGCTTGTCTTTAAGTGTCTGGTTCAAAAAGACGACCTCCCTCCATCCAATCGTGAATTACCACGTCTTGTTTTTCTGTTGGAGGCAAATCCCGAAGGATGAAGCTTTTAGCAGCCATTTTGGCGCAGAGAGCCCAAGCTCATAGCCATTAGCAGCTCATCCTGTAGGATAAGAGGCACTGATAACACATGCTGGGCCATAAAGATGTAAGACACCAAGCTTAAGTTATGAATTTCATCACAGAGGAGGCTTTCATGAGATCCACTGTTGGAAGTGTGTGAGGATTACGGCTGTTATTGTCTAAAGAGCTGCCGTCGGTGATGAAGTAACAATCGTCCCCAAAAAAAGGGGAAACAAACGTTTATCACTTCCTGTACTTTATCTCCAGTTCCTGTCGGTTACTGAGAAGGGTCATTGAAGAACGCACAGAAATTAAAGCAGAGAGATGGAGGGTAAGAAAATAAATAAATAGGAAGGAAGAAAGCGGTTGCTGCTTCTTAATTAGTTTTCCCTTTTCCTGGTGGTCATCCTCGCCTTTGTTTACAGAGGAGAATAACGCGCAGAAACGACTCCTGAGGGAACGCTCTGCGGTTAGCACCACGCTAATGCTCATTTGGCTAAGTGCGCTGATGTCAGAGCACGGTGCTGTGTGATTGGCTAGATTTTGCACAGGCTTTGTGATTGGCTCTGAGTGTGACGGGGGACAGATCTGGAGGTGTTAGTGTGTGTGCCTGTGTGTGTGCGTGCGTGTGTGTGTGTGTGTGTGTGTGTGTGTGTGCGTGCGTGTGTGTGTGTGTGTGTGTGTACGCGCGCGTGCGTGCGCGTGTGTGTGTGAGTGTATGAGTGTGTGTGTGTGTGTGTGCGTGAGTGTGTGTGTGTGAGTGTGTGTGTGTGTGTGTGTGTATTTTCCCAATATATTGTGTGTTTAAGAGACAGAAAGGGGGGAGAGAGACTGAAAGGGGGGAGGGAGACAGAGTGCTGTCTTTCAGAGGCAGAGGTAATCTCTGTGATGTCACAGCCGAGGTGATGCCTGGCTCCTCCTCTCGCCATTTCCCCCTTCAGTCACTGCTGAGGCCTGTGCTGTCACCAGGTACAGGGCTACTGCCACTGGGCTGAGTCACTGCTGAGGCCTGTGCTGTCACCAGGTACAGGGCCACTGCCACTGGGCTGAGTCACTGCTGAGGCCTGTGCTGTCACCAGGTACAGGGCCACTGCCACTGGGCTGAGTCACTGCTGAGGCCTGTGCTGTCACCAGGTACAGGGCCACTGCCTCTGGGCTGAGTCACTGCTGAGGCCTGTGCTGTCACCAGGTACAGGGCCACTGCCTCTGGGCTGAGTCACTGCTGAGGCCTGTGCTGTCACCAGGTACAGGGCCACTGCCACTGGGCTGAGTCACTGCTGAGGCCTGTGCTGTCACCAGGTACAGGGCCACTGCTACTGGGCTGAGTCACTGCTGAGGCCTGTGCTGTCACCAGGTACAGGGCCACTGCCACTGGGCTGAGTCACTGCTGAGGCCTGTGCTGTCACCAGGTACAGGGCCACTGCCACTGGGCTGAGTCACTGCTGAGGCCTGTGCTGTCACCAGGTACAGGGCTACTGCCACTGGGCTGAGTCACTGCTGAGGCCTGTGCTGTCACCAGGTACAGGGCCACTGCCTCTGGGCTGAGTCACTGCTGAGGCCTGTGCTGTCACCAGGTACAGGGCTACTGCCACTGGGCTGAGTCACTGCTGAGGCCTGTGCTGTCACCAGGTACAGGGCTACTGCCACTGGGCTGAGTCACTGCTGAGGCCTGTGCTGTCACCAGGTACAGGGCTACTGCCACTGGGTACAGTGGCAGTAGCCCTGTACAGAGGTACAGAGGGGGAGGGAGCGAGATGGAGAGGGGGAGAGAGATGGAGTGCCTCTATACCTCTCTTCACAGGAACAGCCTTGAGTTCCTCTCTAGCTGCATCGCTCTCATTGTTACAGCTGCACACGAAGGAGATCTGGGACTGAAAAATCACCACTGCTGTGTGTGTGTGTGTGTGTGCGTGTGTGTGTCTGTCTGTGTGTGTTTGCATGGGTGTGTCACTTTAATTTCAAATTGAATGTTTTACAGACACTTACAATAAAGTGACAATATGTAAGATTCTCGTTTTTGGTTGTTGTCGTGACATCTGCATTGGTTGGTGGTAATTGCAACAGAATTGCACACTGCAAATCCCATGTTCCCTTTCAAATATCAACAGTGACCTGTCTTTACTCAGGTTCCTTCTGTCTTATATGACATTGTCCAAAGATCTGAAACCATTTTGTGCGACAACTTTCTTTAAAACGAATTCTAATTGCGGTTCTGCATCTTGTTTGCTGCTTCAATTCATATTCAAGAATTAAATTGGAATTATGGATTATGCATTCACCATTATTTTCTGTACAGCCCTAGTGTACAGACATGTTTATAGATATGTATGCCTTGTCATCTTCAGCTCTCTGTTATCCTGATCTTTAAGTTGGCAGGGCAGCAAGTAACCTAGTGGCTAAGGTACAGGACTGGGCCCCGGAAGGTTGGTGGTTCAAGTACAGCCATGATAAGGTCTGCACTGCTGTTGGGCCTTACTCCACGGGATTCAATAAAGTATATTTTTTTCTTATGGTCTTACCATCCACTCAGGACCAGCATTAGAATCTTTATTCCCAAATCTTAACCAAATCTGCTCTCTGAAAAAAGTCCTTTAAACAGAAATAGTTAACTTCTTCATTTTAGAGAAGAAATTATTTCTTTATAAGCCCTGCAAAACAACAAAAAGAGAAAAAAATGTGAATTGATTTTTCCACATACCTTCAGCTGTACTTTACGTTGCCATGGAAACGTTCCACAGTCCTCGGGGCAGGTGTTATTGTTATGGTTTTATCAAAGCCAAATTGAACTTTGGAGAAGTTTGACCTACAGATCAAATCCTTCCAATTTTCGGGACACAGTCTAGTAGATCGCTCCGAAGGCCAGGTGCTGATTTGGGCGTGGGAATTTTAGGGTGATGAGCCCTGGGAATTTAGCTGGATAATGCAGGACAGCGCTTAATCTAATGCACATTCATTAGCACAGATAGCTGGATAATGCAGGCAGATCTTACTCTAATGCTCATTCATTAGCACAGATAGCTGGATAATGCAGGACAGATCTTATTCTAATGCACATACATTAGCACTACCCAAAACAGCACAGCCCATTGCAGCCCAGTCAAGCACAGCCAAACACAGCTCAGCACAACCAAACACAACCCAACAAAGCCAAACACAGCCCAGCACAGCCCAGTATAGCCAAGCACAGCCCAGATATTGCTGCCACAAATATCTGCAGGTTTTATGAAAATTCTGTATGTACATGCGCAAGTTCTCAGTTTAGTATGGCTTTATCTAAAAGCTGTGCTGTGAATAAGCACGGCTGTAAAATATTTATTTAAATATCGGCACCACTAATGACCTTGATTTGTGTGTGGTGCAGACCAGCCAAGTCACCGGCAATGGCTGATGAATTATGAATCTATTATGAAACAGATTTCATCATTTGACCGAGTTCACACTCACTACAGACTCAGAGGAATGTACAACGCGTGTTCGCCTTTTATCATCTCCTAAGGATCTTGCATCATTTTTTAATCAAATAACATTGGTGACATACATTAGATCAACACTGTCCTCTTTCACATTTTAACTTCTGAAGAGGCCTTGTCTCCTTTCAGTCATGATGTATGAATCGTTGTCTGTTAACTTTAAATGTCTCCCCTTTAATGTTAAAAGAAACACAGAAATGGCTTTTTGTTCAATCAGCAGAACGTCTTTCCTCCTCTGGATGCCGTGGACATGCCACTCTGTTTGAGGCCTTTTGTTGCTGCCGTTATTGTTGTTCGTGTAAGGATGTTGTTGGCATGGAAACAAAGGATAGAGTGCATTTCAAGGGCTCCGTGACGGGCGGAATCGCGGCTCTCTAGAGACGGCCAATCAGCACGTGCCCTGCCCTAGAGACGGCCAATCAGCACGTGCCCTGCCCCTAGAGACGACCAATCAGCAGGTGCCCTACCCTTAACCCCCACCGGGAGAAGAAAGGGAACCGGTGAAAACTTAGTGAGTGAGAGATGGAGAGAGTGAGAGAGTGAGAGAGAGAGTGAGAGTGAGAGAGTGAGTGAGAGAGAGTGAGAAAGAAAAGTGTTCAATGTTTCCAAAAGTTTTTAGGCAGGTGTGAAAAAATAAGAATGCTTTCAAAAATGGAAATGTTAATAGTTCGTTTTTATCAATTAACAAAATGCAAAGTGAGTGAACAGAAGAAAAATCTCAATCAAATCAATATTTGGTGTGACAAACCTTTGCCTTCAAACCAGCATCAATTCTAGGTACACTTGCACAGAGTCAGGGATTTTGTAGGCATATCATCAGGTGTGTGATTAACCAATTATACCAGTTAATGATCATAAATGTATAGGTTGAAACACAGTCATTAACTGAAACAGAAACAGCTGTGTAGGAGGGTTAAAACTGGGTGAGGAACAGCCAAACTCTGCTTCCAAGATGAGGTTGCTGAAGACAGTTTAATATCAGAAGTCATACACCAAGGCAAGACTGAGCACAGCAACAAGACATAAGGTAGTTATACTGCATCAGTAAGGTCTCTCAGAAATTTCAAGGCAGACAGGGGTTTCCAGATGTGCTGTCCAAGCTCTGTTGAAGAAGCACAAAGAAACAGGCAACGTTGAGGACCATAGACGCAGTGGTCGGCCAAGGAAACTTGATGAAAGACACATCATGCTTACTTCGGAAGATGTCCAGCAGTGCCATCAGCTCAGAATTGGCAGGAATCAGTGGGAACCAGTTACATCCATCTACTGTGCGGAGAAGTCTGGTCAGAAGTGGTCTTCATGGAAGAACTACGACCAAAAAGTCATACCTCCGACGTGGAAACAAGGCCAAGCGACTGAACTGTGCACGAAAACACAGGAACTGGGGTGCAGAAAAATGTCAGCATTATTTCACACCTGCCTAAAACCTTTGCCACATACTGTACATACGCTTTGACAATACTGTATAATATTCTGTCATGTCAATAAAGCAAATTGAATTAAATTAAATTTCATTTAGAAAGAGACAGGGTGAGAGTGAACGAGTGATTGAGAGTGACAGAGACAGAGTGAGAGTGAGAGAGAGAGTGATAGAGACAGAGTGAATGAGTGAGAGACAGAGACAGAGAGAGAGAGGGAGAAACAGAATGAGTGAGAGAGTGAGAGAGAATAATGAACTCCGCTGAGCTGCAGCAGAGTGGAGAGGCTGCTTACTTAGCAGAATAGGTATGACGCCCCTCGTCCAATGAAAGGCCCTCGTTGAGAACGTTCGTGCTCTCTGTCTTTCAGGCCACCAGTGTCGACAAACCCCTTCTTCCAAATGAAGCTGAATTAGTACCCACGTCTGGAGGCATTTAGACCAGTGGTCTCCAACCCTGGTCCTGGAGAGCTTCATGGCCTACTGGTTTTCGTTGTTACTCTGCACATCAATTAGAGCCATTGATTGCAGTTAACTCACCTCACCTGGTTACCTGGGTCTCAACAGAGTGCTGATTTTAAGGTGAAAACAAAAACCAGCAGACCCAGTAGCTCTCCAGGACCAGGGTTGGAGACCTCTGATTTAGATGCATACCACATGAGAACACGTTCCGGGTGATTTTTTATTGGAGCACTTTACCTGTCCTTTCTTGTCCTGCTGTTTGTGATGTTTGGAAAAAGAGAAAGATGTTTCTCTCCAGTCAGGCTGCTACTGCGACATCCCACTGAAGCTGCTCTGTGGCTGAACGTTTGCCATTTTCCCCCTAGCAGTGAAGGAAAAGTGTTTGAATGTGCCTGCCACTGGCCAGCTTTGCAACTTCCAGTCAGTCGGCCATTAAGGTCACTGAAAGGTTGATGCTCTTGTGTCAAGACGCAAACCGGAAGCCCACGATGCTGAATGTCATGTGACATTAACTGCTTTAATCGGATATGTGCGTAATGTCCTTATTGTCTGGTGTGTGTCAGT
Source organism: Conger conger (assembly GCF_963514075.1). Lineage (NCBI taxonomy): Eukaryota > Metazoa > Chordata > Actinopteri > Anguilliformes > Congridae > Conger > Conger conger. The sequence goes on along the minus strand of NC_083772.1, from coordinate 47,226,151 downwards.
GAAAGTCTTCCTGCTTAAAATGCTTTTGATGGAAGAAGGCCGTAGGTGATAGACCCACCAAAACCCAACTCTGAATTGTGATTGGCCAGGCTTCTGGAAGGATGATTGCATGTATTACATTACATTAATGGTATTTGGCAGATGCTCTTATCCAGAGCGACATACAACTAAGTTTACTCAGAAATGGAGAGGCAACTCTGCACATATGTGTTTTTCACAAGTAACACTGCACACGTGTGTTTTTCACAGGTAACACTGCACATGTGTGCATTTCACAGGTAACACTGCACACGTGTGTTTTTCACAGGTAACACTGCACATGTGTGTTTTTCACAGGTAACACTGCACACGTGTGTTTTTCACAGGTAACACTGCACACAAATGGACAAAGGATTTTCCTGTTAAGGAAACTCTGTTCCAAGCACAGTATACTGTAGAAGAATATACTGTATATTCTGTATGATATAATGGGATCCAAAATTATTGACAGCCTTGATTAAGATGCACAAAAATATGCTATAAACAAAATAAATAATACAGGTATTGACATAAGCTTTATTTTCCAACATGTTTAATGCAGTGTGTGTGTGTAAACTCTTACATTTTTCAAATAAGAATTTAATTCCCCCGAAAGCAGATTCCACAATTATTGGCACCCCTGTTTAATACTTTGTGCAATCACCCCTGGCAAAGATGACAGCCATGAGTCTTTTCCTATCATTTCTGATAAGGTTAGAGAACACATTTGAAGGAATCTTTGACTATTCCTCCATGCAGGATTTTCAGAAACATTAATATCCTTGGGATACCCCCCTCTTCAGTTCAGACCACAGGTTTTTCATGGGATTTAAGTCTGGAGACTGAGATGGCCATTGCATAAACATGTTGATGTTGTGTATGCAAAATGTTCTTTTTTGGTCTCATCTGACTATAGCACTCTCTTCCAGTCATAATTCCAATGAGGTTTGGCAAACACAGATGCTTGGTTTTTTGCTTTATTGTGCTTAGTATGGGCTGTCTTTGTGCCACCCTTCCAAAGAGTTTATTGGTATGAAGGTGCCATTTTATGTTTGTTTTTTTTACTTGGCGACCCCAAGACACAACAAATCTCTGCAGTTCTTAAACTGCAGTCCTTCCTCACCATCTTCCTCACCATACATGGGAATAATATGCACTTTCATCCTTCCTGGCAAATTTGCAACCATTTAATTTGTTTTACGTCTTTCTTTGCTGCCCTTGCAGTGCAAAGTGGTACCTGTGCCTTCTGAATTGACCGTTCTTTGGCTTTTCCCATGCTGATGGTTGTCAAAGGGATTTGGCATGCTTGTGACCTCATTTTCTATACTGTAGTGAAACTGGAAGTGATGGAATGACACAATATAGATCCTTTAGACTGAGACTAGCTACATTAAATTGTATTGCCAATTTAGCTTTGTTTGATTTTATTCACAATAATTATTAAGTTATTTAATTATTTAGTTTTCAGAAAAAAATGTATTACTAAATAAAAAACATTAAAACATGAGAGTAAATATATTGAAATAAAAGTATATTGTTTTCCAATATGTTTGAATATAAAATATAGATCATTATCCATGTTGTTTATTATATGCAGCCTTTTTCTCCATTTTTATTAGAATCCAATAATTCTGGAGCCCACTTTTTTGTACAGTAATATCCTGTATTTTCTGTATTATATACTGTATTTTCAGGTTTAGCTCTGCAGATGTAGGCTGGATTATCTGAACAGCAGGTGTCATGTGTGCTAACGGAAGCACGTGTAAACCCACTCACAAAACAATGAATGTGATTTCTCTCAATTACCAGGAGATGTCCTTATCAAGTGATAATTACGCTATATGCAAACAAAGTATGCACGCACACACACAGACACACACACAAGCGCACACACAGACACGCACAGACACACACACAAGCACACACATACACACTTGCTCAACTCTCAAGGGGACCAAAAAAAAAAGCAACAATGACAATTTGCCAATAAGGAACTTGGAGTGTTCCATCTGTCGACTAAGAGAGCAAAGCAGAAGTAATTAGAGATAATTTCTCCTTTAATTGCCAGGCGATTAGCTCAAAGCTATCCTAAACGACTGCACGTCTGTGGGAGCCAGCTAGCTGTAATCACAGCCCACCTCACCTCCGTGTGTTTCTCCCCTTCTCACAGCCCTGCTGTGGGGGAGACAGGAGCGCGGAGTCAGGCCCAATGTTTTACGCTTCCAGCGCACTGTGAAAAGATCGGGAACAGTCACAATTGTGGTTGTTGTCAAAGCATTTCATCAATGCAGTAGACTGGGAGCCATGGCCCCGTTTGTGTCTGTTGTTCATCATAGAGTATGGCTTCTTTTAATATACTGAGATAAGGCTGAAAATTTATTGAGACACAGTTCAATTCAAGAATAAATATCAAAAATATATTTCATTTAAATCTTTCATGGAGCATCTAAAATATTGCACCAAGTAAAATGACAGGCTACAGGTGAGATACTATTATATTATCATGAAGATTAAATAAGAAAGATTATGGTCTTCCTTTAAATTCAGAACTATTCTCCAGAAAATCAACCTTTTATTCAAATATTAAGTCTAAGAATTGTGACAGTGATGTACTTAAAATCTGTTAATGTTGGACTTTGTCAAATGAATCCTGTGATTTTTAAAATTATATTATTT